>NC_056728.1:1009361708-1009461708 GCF_019279795.1 Protopterus annectens
TGCAGATCATGTGGCTATATTAGTTAAAGCACAGGAAAATGAAGAATACATAAGAACAGGAAAAGGAATAAAGAGAATTAATGAAAAGGAATTAGATTTAGAAGAGAAAAATGACTTATGGAATTATGGAAAAATCATATGAATATGAGAGAGTTTTATGAGACTTGGACCACTTGGCTTAATTTTAAAGAGAAATATAAAAAAAGTGTTTTTAGAATGTATAAGGAAGTAAACAAGAAAAGAAAAAGAGAGAAATAACATATTAAGTCAATAAACATTCAGAGAATTATTAGAGATGAAAATTCCTTCTGTAAAAAAGAGAAACATAAAATGAATCAAATTAAAATTAACAACTTGTTATATAAACAAAAATATTGTTTACAAGGAAAGAAAGAAGAGATAGCATTATATTTGAGTAAAATAATAAAAGAAGGAAAAATAATAAGAGAATTAAAGAATAAGGAAGGTAAGCAAATAAGACAGCAAGAAGGAATATACTGTACAAAATTATTAAAGAATATGTATTGGAATTATTTGTTAAAAGAGAAGAAAACATAGAACAAATTTAAAAAGGTGAAAAATTAAATAATGAAGATATGGTATGTATAAAGAAATGATGGTGTGGCAAAAAATAACTTTTATAGAAGTTATGAATGAATGGTTAGAAACTGGAATTAAAGATAAAGAGATATACAGGAATTATACAATTTATATTTTAAAAAAGGAAATAAAGAGGAGATAAAAAAATGGAGACTTATAACATGGAATATCATGGATTATAAAATTTTCATGAGAATAATAACAAAGAGGTTATAAAAATGGATAGAATACATGACCAAAATGTATTTGGAAGAAAATGAAAAGGAAGTCAAGAGTTTTTATGGATAATAAAAGAAATAATTGATGATATCATAAATTAAAATGTAGAAGCAAAAGTTATGATAGAGGATATTAGTAAAGCCTCTGATAATATTCAATATAAATCATCATGAGGAATTTTGCAGGCATATAATGTAAGCAAAACATATTACAAATAATAAAAACAGTTTATCAAAGGACCTATATGAAACTAAATGTAAATGGCTGGATTGGGGAAGAAATAAAAATAGAATGTGGAATAAAGCAGGGCTGCCCAGCTAGTAGTGTAATTTTCTCATTAGTTATGAATGTAATAGTGAATGAAATTAATAAAATGTCAAGTAGCAGTAAATACAAAATAATGAAGGAAGTACAATTGCCAATATTGTTTAATTATGTGAATGGTATTATAGTCATTGTGAAAAGTAAAGTATGGTTGGAAGAAATGAATGAAAAATTAAGTATATTAAAACATGTTTTAAGTATAAATAAAGAGAAAAGTAAAGGATATGGTTTTGAAGGTATGATAGTAAGCATTGAGTTCAATGAAAAATATATAGGTATATGAGGAATAATATTTGGAAGGAATGAATACAGACAACAATCTGATAATGTACTCAAAGAAGTAAAGGATATGACTATTGTTTAGAAATCATATAGATTTTCATTTAGAAAAAAAGCACACTTGTTGAACACCATGGTAATAGGAAAAATTGCTTATGTTGCTAATATATATATGATTCCTATTGAGTATGAAAAGGAAGTAATGATGACTATATTTTCCTTTATAAGAGGCTCTAGACTGAATCCAGACAAGAGAGGGATTCTATATATGAAAGAAGAGCAAGGAGGCTTGGGGTTAATAAATCCAATAGTGCATGCAGCATCTTTAATGTTTTAAAAGGTATTAAAAGGAATTATGAAGGAAAATAAAAAGTTGATTGAAATGATACTATATTATAAATACAAAGAATTGTAAGAAGGAATGGAAGTTAAAAAAAGTAAAAGCACTGTGAATAAAAAAATGAAAGAGTACCAAAACAAAATTGTGATGGAAAAAAAAAAGAACATATGTGAAAAAATAGAAAGGAATGGCACTTAAATATTATGAAAGGATTTTATTGCATTAATCCATGGAAAGATTTAGATATAGATAAGAAAAACACCATACTGATGATATAATAACTATAAAAAGTTTAAAGAATGCAATTATTTTTTGTGGAGATTGTCTATTAGAAAACTGATGGTTAAGGCAAACATGCCATACAAGAAAAAGCAGGATATGTAATACATGTGGAGAGTTTGAGACTACTGAGCATTTGTTTTTGAAGTGTAAAAGAGTTAATACTTTGTGGAAAGATATATGCAAACATAATAGGGTGAAAAGTTTGTTAATATCTGAGCAAATAAATATGGGCATATTAGAATTTGCTTATTATGGTGCATGAAAACAGGAAGGAGTGAAGAAAATGGACAGAGTAATATTTTATGTTTTATGAACTATATGGAATGAGAGACTAAATGAAATCACAAACAATGGAAAATGGACTTTGACAAAGATTTTCGAAAAAATAATCTTTTAGCTGTGGATGAAAGAGTGTGGGGGAATGCTTAAATTGAAGTTTATAATGTATGGAGATTTGTAAATAGATGTAAATAATGTAAATATGTAAATAATATGTAATGCATATATCAATAAAAAATGTCCTACTCTTTTTGATAGATGCCATTGGATTTTTATGTCCACCTGAGCTACCACCAATTCAAGCAAATGGGATATTGGTTTAACATCTCATCTGAAGGATGAAACACTGAGAATTGCAGCCCCCCCCCAAAACACACTTCTTATGCTGCAATGCTGGAGTTCAGTGCAGCACTGAAGTGTCAGCAATCCAGCTGCCTGGTGTGGAAATAGAACCTACAGCTTTCTGCACCAAAGGTGAGTGTGCTACCTGTGGCATCACTGGCATATTTCACCACTAGGTTGTGATGCTGTGTGAGATCCCACTGGCAGGAGCTTTCTAGCATCAACGTATGGAAGGGAATAGGATATAGGCAGGTTCTGGTAGCAGGTATGGCTGCACCACTGTGAACTCTGCTGCTGTTAAAGGTTTTCCTAACATGCAGCTGTGAGCAATTTATTGTATTTTATTTTTAGTTCTAATATGCTGTACAGCTCTGTGTACTGAGCAACACTTCAGCAGAAGACAGGGATTTCTGTGGTCACAAATGACAATGCCTGCTTGTACATAGCTGGACTTCCATAACTGACTTTATTGAGATCAGCTCATACTTTTGCAGTTTACCTTACGTTTATTGTTTACTATCTGAGGTTGGAGGGATATGCATGAGTGCTGCATGAATGGTGTACTGTGTATATACAATGGGTCATACTGTATACAATGTCTTGTCAAATTACATACCTGTCATTATGAATTGCTAACTATTTTGATTTTCAAATGTACTGCATACCATTTCATTGTTCTCGGGTCGATAGGTTGCCGTTCATAAATACTTACTAGACATGCAGTTCATGAGATCTTTGATGAGTTTAGCTCAGTTTCCCTATTGCCCCAGAGCACTTTTGGTTACGTGATTTTCCCAGAATCAGATTGTAATCAAATGAAGAAGGAAGGATTCTAACCCTGAACTACAGGAAGAAGTTTAACAGGTCATAATCTTCTTTGGCAACTGGAAACCAGTTCTATCAAGTAGAAACCTCGATGATTAGTACCCAAATATTTTTAGTTTCAGAACTTGAAACTTTTATCACAATGTTTTAAGCAACCAGTGCCTAGCCTGAATGCCTGGCTCCTGTGGCATCATAGTGTATAATGGAAAAACATTAGCAGTCAAGAAAATACAGAGTGAGTAAACTCAATACATTTTTATTTATACAGATCTGCGGTTTGATTAAAATGTTTACGGAAAATGTATTTTTATCTCTGTCCTTTCTCAGGTCTGTACTTGATTGGACCCAGTTTGATCAGTGCTATACCTTGGGAAAAACATAAGTAAATGAATAAAAGAACACACACACACACACACACACACACACACACACACACACACACACACACACACACACACACACAAAAATTAATAAAAGTCACCTGAATCTTTAACAACGGAAAAAACAAATAATGTTCTCCAAGTTTTTAAGTGTATGATCTGCATAAACTGCCAATGGGCCAGTGTACCACTAACTGCTACTTTTGTCAGCCTCACTGATGATCATTGCATATGTCAGTAGATATTGGCCTTACCGGATATATGTGGGATCACTGGATCTTTTACAAATATATGAATGCAGCTGTTTAGAAACATATGATGCGTGTACAATTGTAATGGCCTTATTGTTCTGTAATAACTCATTAAACTAGTTTGTTTGTGAACTTAAAGTTGCAACTGTTTGCAATGGATTACTAGATCTAAACTTTGTTTTTTATGCCAAATAATGTATCCTACAGCAATTTCGCTGGTAACTTATTTTGAGAATTTTTGTGACTGGAAATTCAAAGAAAAATCCAGTTTTAAATTTAATATATTTTTGAAAGAAAAAGGTTCTGGCATCATTACAGAATAATAAGATAATCTGACTTTTAAGATAATTATGGTATAGCTGTTACAATTCTAGATTATTATTGTCTGGAAACTGTAGCTAGTCTATTAGGTAATAATTCAGTATGTGTACCTGTTCATAATATGAAGAATACAATATACACAAACATGGCAATTTTATTTACAAAATCTTGCCAGCATCAAATATTCTAACCTTTGAAACTAAGCAGAGGACCTCAGCCTAATTACAATTGCCTTCATCCTTATCCCTGTAGGTCAGGTCTCTCAAAACTCCCAGTCTATGAGCCAGACTAAGAAGTGGCCTTTTAATACTTTTATCTGACCAATGAAACTTTGTCAAAATCTGCTCTTCTTGAATATTAAAATGAAACTCAAATCAGATTGACAAATGGCTTGTCCTTTGGGGTGGTACATCTTCTGCCTCTTTTTGATTTGACTGTGAAGCCAGTGATTCAGAGACTTCCTGGAGCTCAAAATAGACTAATAGCAGAAATGTTTATGATGTAAGCACTTTTGATATTGATCTGTTAAAGACAGAAGAAACAGTATGAAAGTGGCTGATCAGCAGAGGAGAGATGTGTATGCATCCATGTTGCTTGTGTTTTTCACAGTTGTAGTGCAGCATATATGCAACATAATTTTTGGGTACTTACATATTATCACAACCAGATTTTTGCAGCTGTGAAATTGTCATGCTGGCATGAAAACGAGTGCTGAAAACAGTGTAAGGTGTTATTTTGATGTCCTTACAACTGAAAAATCACTCTGGCATACATTCAGGAAGATATAGAAATGTGCAATTGTTGTTCCTGTCTTGCGTGCATTACACATTCATGCCTCGGTTGGCAGACCTTTTGTCTTACTGACGAAAGGAGTACTTTTGTTGTGAGGAAAGAATGCTGAGTCTCCCTCTCCCCAAAAAATAACACCGACACGACAATGATTCAAACTATTATTCTCATTCCTTACGACTGCCCAAAAAACTCTACATTACAAATTGTTCCTGTTCCTAAAAGTAATTAAAAGTTTTTGGGCAGTACGAAGGAATTAGAACAGCAGTTTGAATTATAATGAGGTCATCCCTTTCATTACTCATACTTGTTAGTTCTTCTGGACAAGGATATCATTAATTCCCTGTTCAGCTTCACTTTGCTGTTTCAGGAAACACATCCAGTTATGAGGGAAAGTAACATTGCTTAAGACTGCATGCATCCATTAATCAGGAATAGGTATGGGAATAGGGAACTGAAGGATAACAGAAAAGCTCTTAAGGTCATCTTCTGGACATCTGCCATGGTTAATTTTTGGGGATGATAAGAACCCAGCCGACAGGACGATAGCAGGCATTAAGGCTCAAGCGTGTGTCTGCGATGCAATGCACGCAAGACAGGGAGAGGCTTTCCCAAATTCTTCCTGTCCCTAAAAGTAAAGTACAGTTTCTGGGCAGTTGTAAGGAATTAGAATAGCATTTTAAAAATTTTCATGCACTCAGATCTGTAGACATATGCGCATTTTGCAACTGTGAAAATCTGGTTGCGATAATACGTAAGTACCAATTTTTGTGCATCACTATGACTGCTATGTTTGTGTGTGTGTGTGTGTGTGTGTGTGTGTGTGTGTGTGTGTGTGTGTGTGTGTGTGTGTGTGTGTGTGCGTGTGTGCGTGTGTATGCGTGTGTGTGTGTGTGTGTGTGCCCATGTGTATGCGTGTGTGTGTGTGTGTGTGTGTGTGTGTGTGTGTGTGTGTGTGTGTGTGTGTGTGTATGAATGTGGGTGCTGTGTACATACCCTTTCCTACTATTTTAAAGGGTTTAGTTTTAAAATAGAGAGCATTATATGCTTTATTGTTGCTTATTTGTAAGACCTGCTGAGACCCTAGTTTCCTAGTAAAATTCTTCATTCATTTTCTACTGGTTTGCTTGATGTCTCAGAGGTTAGACTGGGTAACCTCTTCATTATTTTGGTGGCAGTCCTTAAAGTTTGAAAACCCTGTCCTAGTGGCTGAGTTGTTGGTCAACTGGATTTGACTTCCATTTTCAACTGGAAATACATGATTTTACAATTATTTTACTTGCTTTATAGTATTATGGACATTTATTTGTTATGCTTTCTATACATTATTGTTTTATATGTTACCTCTTTCAGAAACAGTTTGGTCCCTTGAGAATTTTGAGAAGGTACATTATAAATAAATGTTGACTGAGTGAGCGGATTCTACTATTTTCCAACTCTAACCCAGTTCGAAAATGCTATTTCTAAGCCCATCCTATAGAAACATTTTATATATTAATATTAAACTTCACCCTTTCCTCTAATCAGTAGATATTAATTGTTCTTAATCTGAAAGTGTAGGAAAATTGTTCCATTTCCCTTATTCTTCTTCAGAGGTCTTCTACGGTCCATTCTGTTACTTTGTTTCTTATGGAGGCCATAGAGAGGAACTACAACAGTGTATTCAAAATTTTCATTCTAAACAACTTAGTGATGGCATGCTGGAAACCTTTGGATACAGACTGCTTTTGCAACTGTTTCTTTAGACATCCTGTCTGTAGGTTTCTTCATATTCTGTTTTGCAGCACAGCTATTTATAGGTCATTCCTTTGGAGCCTGTGGTAACACTTTTCTGTTAAGAAAGTAAGCACTGTCATTTCTGATAACGTCTTATGTTACTAATGGAACTTTATGCATATTAACAGCTATAGTGTAAGATCCCACCATGCATAGCTCTTTTTATATCATCAGTGGTCGAGTGATATACTTGGTGTGCTTTGATCGCCTGAGTGATTAAACAAAGGCAACCAGGGGAAATCCTGATACACCTGCAAACAGGAATGGATTACTGCTATCATACAAAGACAGTATTTAAAAAAGAAACTGCTTACCTTTCTTAAATAATGTCTTTGTATAATGCTGCTGTAGTGATCTTCTGAGCTGGCTTTTGTTTGCTGTTGTACTATGCGTGTATATGGGACTTACCATACATGCACAGTGCATCCATGCAGTGGAAGAGAAGCAACTTTTTTTTTTTTTAATTTTATGAAGGTGAGCACAAAAGTATGAGGAAAATTGGTGAGGTTTCTGTTTCTTCAGTTTTGCAGATACATAGGTTTGGCTGATCAGTCACTGTCCTCATTTTTAAACACTAATTATTCTTTATTGTATAATATTACTTTTGCAATTGCTTTAGCCAGTGTTAAGCTTCAGAAGTTTTTATGGATGGAAAACTCACTGACAGTTTGTAGATACATATAACTACAGTACTTAACACTTACTTTCTTTCAGGATCTATGGGTATACTTTTAATCTCAATGTTACCATAGATATAACTTTTGTTTGTTCTATTGCTTTTAATCCAGGCAGAACATACTGGCTGGTATAATAAACCTGAACTGTAGTAGTTACAGTACATGAACCCCTGGCCTCTAGATGACACATAAAAACATGCACTGTATGCACTGTACTAGTTACAGTGCATATGAAATGATGCTCGCGACCATCAGAGGATATGTAATAAACCTCCACTGTAGTAGTTGCAGTGCATATCAAACCATGCCCTCTCCCACTAGAGGATATATAATAAAGAACTATAGTAGTTACAGTGCATATGAAAGCATGCCCCTGAAAACAAGAGGACATGTAATAAACCACACTGTGGTAGTAACAGTGGATAAGAAACCATGCCCCTGACCACTAGAAGACATTTAATAAACCTACACTTTAGTGGTTATAGTATGTATGAAACCAAGCCAGAAAAAAGAGAAAGTCCCAGGAGAATAAATCAGCTGAACACTTTATTCACGTAAAACAAATGAACACTGTTAAAACCATGCGTTTTCGTCTCAAAGACTTCATCAGATTTAACATGTGATGAAGTCTTTGAGACGAAAACGCATGGTTTTAACAGCGTTCATTTGTTTTACGTGAATAAAGTGTTCAGCTGATTTATTCATAGGTTCATAGGTTCATAGGTTTATACTAGGCTATCTGCCCTAAGGCATTTATAAGCCTAGCCCAAATTATTGTGGCTTACGCCACCCCTTATATGAAAAAATACTGTGCCCATTAGTTTGTTGTGCCTCTGTCCAGCAGTGACCCAGAGATGATTCCCGGGGTAAACCTACGATCTCCCATCCACAGGTCTAGATTTCTCTTGAACAGAGTCAGCGAGGTGCTCTGCCTCACATGGACCGGGATTTTATTCCACAGCATAGGGAGTCTCTGAGTGATAAATCTATCCCTCCATCACGTCCTATTTATATCCGTGCTAAGGTTTAAGTCGCTTGCTCTAGTGGTTTTGGTGGATTTGGATTTTTTGAGGTGGAGCATGTCCATTAATTCCGGGTTGGACATGGCCTTGTATGTCAGGCACATGTCACCTCTGAGCAGACGGTATGCGACTGAATAGAGCTGGAGTTTCTTCAATCTGGCAGCATATGACAGATTTTGGAGTCCCTTTATCCTTTTGGTGAGGAACTTTTGGGGTCTCTCCAATTGCTGCAGATGTCGGGTGAGATACATCCCGAATGGGGCATTGTACTCGATCATTGGTCTGATAAGTGAAGAGTACAGGGGAACAATGACCTCACTAGATCTGGATGTGAATCCCTTCATGATCAGGTGGGCAATGTAGAAGGTCTTTCTAACCACTTTAGCAATGTGAGTGTCAAAGAAAGGCCACTGTCAACCTGGGTCCCCAGGTCCCTGATAACCTCTTCTGTGCTTAGTGGATTGCCACCTATATGGTAGCTTGGGGTTACCTTGTTTTTCCCGAAGGGTATGACTATACATTTTTGGCGTTTAACTTCAGGCCATGGCTCTGGCACCAGCTATCTGTTTCCGTGAGTCCCTTCTGAAGGATATCAGTGTCCGATGCACTTTCCACTATGGCGCCCAGTTTGCAGTCATCTGCAAACTTTGTCAGCCAAAGTCCTCCCATGTTGGCCTGTACTTCTGAGAAGTAGATGCCAAACAATAGGGGCCAAGGACCGAGCCCTGTGGGACACCACTTGTGACCGGCTTGGAGTCTGACACAGCGCCAGCAACTCTAACCCTGTGGGTTCTGTCCTTAAGCCAGTTTGCAACCCATCTTGTGACATATGGGTTTACATTTAAGCTGGTAAGTTTTTCTACAATACCCGAGTGGGGTATTGTGTCGAAGCCTTTGCAAGGTCAAGGTAGGCTGTATGGACTGCCTTTCCCTCATCAATGGCCTTGGTGACTATTTCAAGAAGTCGACCAAGTTCAAAAGGCATGATCTTCCCTTGACAAAGCCAAACTGGGTCGGGTCCAATGTCTGCAAGTCCCCTATATCTTTGTTTATGAGCTCCATTATGATCCTCTCCATAGCTTTGCAGACTAGACTTGTTAAGCTTATGGGGCGGTAATTACCAGGGTCCGTGAGGCGCCACCTTTGTGGAGTGGGACCACAGTTGCCGTCACGCCACTCCTTGGGCACGTATCCTGTGGTAAGGCTGAGATTAAACAGCTGCCTTATGTGCGGGTTTAATTCCTCATTTAGCTCGTGTAGCACACAGCCGGGGACACCATCCGGTCCCATTGATGCTGTGTTTTTAGCTTTAGAGAGCAGCTTTCACCTGCGCATTTGAGATGTCCAGGAGGCTACACTCGGCTGGGATAGTTATCTCTCCTTTAGGGGAGAGGGGTGAAGTTTGCACTGAACCTGTCTGCCAGTATGTTGGCAATGTCTGTGGGTTCAGTGATTTTTGTATCATTTTGGACTAATTCTGAGCATATCTGTGAGTTTCCACCCAGGTTCCTAACATAGCTGAAAAAGGCCTTATGATTGTCCTTTGAATCCATGGCAATTTTTCTCTCAAAATTGGCCTTAGTTGATTTTATGAGTGCTCGTATTTTTTTACTAATAATGATCAGGGGTGACTTCCCTTTTATGGATTTTGTTCTATCATGTAATAGCTTTCTCCTCTTATTGTAAAGTTTGTTAATGGCTGGGGTCCACCAGAGTGGACGTTTGCCCTTTGTGGAAAGAGTCTTGGTTTTATTTGGGATTGCCTGATCCATGCAGTCCTGGAGGTGTTCATAGAAGGCATTTGTAAGGGCTTCCGCAGCTTGGGTTGTGGTTTCATCTGACTCAGGGGCCTTGAAGGATACCACACCAGTCTTGAGTAGTGTGAAGTTTGCTTTAGAGAAGTTCTTCACTATGGTCTTTTTTGTTTGGGGTGGGGGCGGGATGTGGATTTCCAGTGAGATTAGTTTATGATCAGATCTCACCAATGAGGGATATACTTCGGTGTGGAGCATTTTGTCCCCATGTTTGTGACAATGAGATCTAGTATATTTTCTCCTCTCGTGGGAACAGTGACTAGCTGTTCCATGGCATTTGAATTTATGAACTCCAGGAACCGTTGGGCTAGAAAGTTAGGGCTTGAGTAATGTTCCCAGTCTATATTCGGTAGTTGAAGTCACCCAATATGATGGTGTTTGGAGATACATTTATACCCTCCAGTGTCTTCAGGAAGGCTGTGTGGGGTTCCTGAGTTTGAGAGGGTGGCCTGTAGCATGCTACAATTTGTAGAGCAGTTTTGCCTATTGTTAGTTGCACCTGGATGGTTTCCGAAGCTTCATGCGTTGCCACCAACCTGGAGGTGTGAGTATCCTTTATGAATATGGATACACCCCTCCTTTTGTGGAGTGGTCCGGGTTTTGGGGCGGACGCATGATATGAGGTAAAACCTAATAGTGCCGGGTGCTCTCAGGAGCCTTGAACCAGGTTTCAGTTACAGCACAGACATCGATGTTCTCCATACTGAGAAGGGCCTCGAGTGCGTGCATTTTGAGATTTAGACTTCTGGCATTGAGCAGCATTACCCTCAATTTCTTCCCATTTTTGTTTTCTAGGGTGGTAGGTTTAGAATTTGAGCCTTGCCTAAAAAGGCACTATGGGGTGGCAAGAGCCTTAGCCAATATCCGGAATCCCAGGGTGACAGGTGCAAGCCGTCCCTTGAAGCAGCGTGGCTTGTCAAGCATGTCATCCCAGGCAGACAGACACTGGATCCCCTTTGAATGACACCAGACATTAAGCCAATTGTTAAAGCTGATCATCTTGTCTCTATATTGTGGCATCATTCTTGGTGAAGGAAGGATACTGCTCAGGGTTAGGGTCATACCTGCCTGGGCTACATAATCAGAGAGCTCCTCTATGTCTCTTTTCATGCAGTCCAGGGAGGTGCGTCTCAGGTCGTTCACACCAGCATGGACAATGACTGTGTCATATTTGTACTTGCTGTGGAGTGACCCAGTGCTTGTGTTATGTGGCGGATTCTAGCGCCCGATAGGCAGCTTACTGTGACCCTCTCCTTGTTCAGCCTGGTGAGTGGGACGTCAGTGTGTCTGACTATGGAGTCACCTATGACAAGTATGTTTGGTGTTGTATTTGGCCTTAAGGGCTGTGACTGCTTTGCACACTGCTTTTGTGGTTTATGTGTTGCTTGTGGGGTGTCTTGAGGTAGCAGTTGTTTGGGTGTCTGCTTTGGAGGCCTCTGCTGTTTAGGTAAATTTTTACTCAGAGCCTCCGAGTATGTCTTTGTGTGTTTATGTGTTTGATTCAGTGGAGTGGTAGCATTATGTGAGGCTGGTTTTGTGGTGTGTGTAGTTGCCTTCTCCTCCTGTCTGGTCTTGCCAGTCCTGAGTTGAGAGAGCTCAGCCTCCAGTTTGGCTAAATAGCTGCATCTCTCAAGTATTTGTGTTATGTGGGAGGAGGAGAGGGTTGTCTGTGTACATGAGGCAGTTATAACATTGCCTCAAGATTCCCAGATTCACCAGCTGGACCAGAGAGGAGATTGACAACTGACCTTTGGACATGCTAGAATAATATTGGGAAATCCTTAATTGAAAACAAGGGCCAGTGGGGAGTGAGGGTGTAGTGCTTTTAATTTTTAGTGCTGACTTATATAATTGCTTTAGTGAGCAAGTGCCAGGTGACTTGAGTGCAATGTGATACAAGTAACTAAATGCAAAAACGACAAACAGTAACTTTCTTTCAAGTGAAACAAGGAAATAAGTACAGTAAGCAATGCAGATATCACTAGTGATCCACAGAAGCTGAGAAGTTGCGTATTAGGTGAATTAGCTTCCAGGGAAATAACAAGCAAACAAACAACAAGTATATAAACAAAGCTAGATTCAGTAGGCCTGGATCTAGTCTATGCTAGAGCAAACAAGGTGAACCAATTTCAGTAAGATACAGTTCAAATATTCAGGCACTATAAACCTTTAACCAGAAAATTCCCAGCTCAGAAGGGCAGAGTCCAGCCTCTTCTCCCACAAGAGTGCAGTCCACGAACCTTCTTAATGTAAAATAACTGGCCTGAAGCCCAAGTGCCTAAACCAGAACTAATACACTTGGACACTGGGCTCTCAATCAGCAGTTCCCAACTTAGAAGGATGAAAGCTACCTGTCCTGCCACCACAGTGCTTGCCACAAACCTTCCTAATGTAAAACAACTGGTCTGAAGCCCAAGTGCTTAATCCAAAAGACTTGAATGATAGCTACACTTTAATCAAGTTACAACCAAGCAGTAATAAATACCATTGAATACTTTAGAGAATGTCCGGATTAGTGCTCAAGTTACACAAACAAAGCTAGATCCAGCAGGCCCGAATCCAGTCTATGCCACAGCAAACAAGGCGCACCAACTTCAGTAAGAAACAGTTCAGATATGCATGCACTATAAGCCTTTAACCAGAAATTCCCAGCTCAGAAGGGCAGAGTCCAGCCTCTCCTCCCACAAGAGTGCAGACCACGAACCCTCTTAATGTAAAATAACTGGCTTGAAAGCCCAAGTGCTTAAACCAGAATTAATACACTTTTAGAATAACAGACACTGAGCCCTCAATCAGCAGTTCTCAACCTAGAAGGATGTAAGCTACCTGTTCTGCCACAACAGTGCAGACCACAAACCTCTCAGTGCAAAACAACTAACTGGTCCGAAGCCCAAGTGTTTAAACCAAAAGGCTTAGAATGAGTTACACCAAGCAGTAATAAATACAATTGAGTATTTTAAGATGATGCAAAAGTAAAAGAAGTAGGTAAAAACACAAGTACAGTAAAAGCAGATGAAATTTTTTTTTTTTTTTTTTTTTTTTTTTCTGAACAAGTGCTGAGATCAAAGAAACAGATTTGAGTGCTGAAACTAGAAAACTGGCTAGTTACAAGAAAAAAAAAAAACAAGCTAGAAGGCTTCCCTCAAACACAGAAGGGCTTGGGGCTCAGAAGCCTACAAATAGTCTGTACCACTTAACAAGAAAGGCAGGAAATAAGCTTAATTTTTTTTTTCTATTTCCCAGATGCTCTCTTTGTACACAGTAGGAGTGCCTGAAATCAGAATATGATCTCACTGCACTCAGTTGAGTGAGCAAATGAGATGGGCCCAGAGGCAGGCTGAGGGGCGGGCAGTTTCAATGCCACTAAGATTAACACCAAAACAAAAACAGAGCGGGTGGGTGGGAATAACTGAAGAGCACAATAACCAGTTAAAAATTCCTTCAACACTCCTTCATACACAGTTTAAATCAATTTAAATACTGTATTTTTTAAAAGAAAAAGTGCATAAAAAGGTACTTAAATTCTCTTATACGTCCAGTTGAATATAACCAAGTTCTTAGCTTGCCAAGCTGAAGTTTTAAAGCAGGAATTATTTCACATGCACCAGTTTAAATATGCAAGGACAGGAAATCAATGAATGTGGCTACCCCCACACCTGTAATTACTAGCAAATAACAAAATTCAGCCAACACTAGCTTTTAGTTCAAGTTACTGAAGAGCAGAATAACCAGTTAAAAATTCCTTCAACACTCCTTCATACACAGTTTAAATCAATTTAAATACTGTATTTTTAAAAGAAAAAGTGCATAAAAGGTACTTAAATTCTCTTATACGTCCAGTTGAATATAACCAAGTTCTTAGCTTGCCAAGCTGAAGTTTTAAAGCAGGAATTATTTCACATGCACCAGTTTAAATATGCAAGGACAGGAAATCAATGAATGTGGCTACGCCCACACCTGTAATTACTAGCAAATAACAAAATTCAGCCAACACTAGCTTTTAGTTCAAGTTACTGAAGAGCAGAATAACCAGTTAAAAATTCCTTCAACACTCCTTCATACACAGTTTAAATCAATTTAAATACTGTATTTTTTAAAAGAAAAAGTGCATAAAAAGGTACTTAAATTCTCTTATACGTCCAGTTGAATATAACCAAGTTCTTAGCTTGCCAAGCTGAAGTTTCTCCTGGGACTTTCTCTTTTTTCTGGTTTTGTTCAACTTGGAAGTTCCTGCCATGGGTGTTTAATGTATGAAACCAAGGCCACAACCACTAGATGACTTTTAATAAACCTGCATTGTATTAGTTGTACAACGCATGAAACCATGCTCCCAACCAGTAGATCAGATGTTATAAACTTGCACTGTAGTAGTTATAGTAGATATGAAGCCACGCTCCTGACTACTAGATGACATGTCAAAACCTCCACTGTAGATGTTATATCAGATGTAAAACCATGCCCCTGACCACAGAAAGACATATCATAAATCTACACTGTAATAGTTATACTGCATAAGAAATCATGCCTCCGAGCTCCAGATAACATGTCATAAACTTGCACTGTCATAGTTACAGTGCATATGAAACCATGCCCTGACCACTAGATGACATTTCATAAACCTGCACTGTAGTAGTTACTGTATATATGAAACCATTTCTCAGACTACTAGATGACATGTCCTAAACCTGCACTGTAGTTGTTACAGTATATATGAAACCATGTTCCCAAAGGCCAGAAGACATGTCATTAACCTGCACTGTATTAGTTATAGTACATATAAAACCATGCCCCTGACCTCTTGATGACATATAATAAACCTGTATTGTAGTAGTCATAGTACATATGAATCCATGCCCCTGACCACTAGATCAGAACTTTTAAACTTGCACTTTAGTAGTTACTGTAGATGTGAAGCCATGCCTCAGACCACTAAATGAGATATCATAAGATTGCACTGTAGTACTTATAGTAGATGTGAAACCATGCTCTCGATTACTAGATGACATGTCAAAACCTGCACTGTAGATGTTATAGCAGATGTAAAACCATGCCCCTGATCACTAGATAACATGTCATAAACCTACACTGTAGTAGTTATACTGCACTAGAAACGATTGCCCCAAGCCCCAAATGGCATGTCATAAACCTGCACTGTCATAGTTATAGTGCATATGAAACCATACCCCAACAACTAGATGACATCATAAACCTGCACTGTAGTAGTTACAGTACTTAATAAACCCATGCCCTGATCACTAGATGACATGTATTAAACCTGTACTCTAGTGTTTAACCATGCACCCAACAACTACATGACATGCAATAAACCTGCACTGCAGTAGTTACTGTATATATGAATTCATGCCCCCGAGTACCAGATGACATGTCCTAAACCTGCACTGAAGAAGTTGCAGTACATAGGAAACCATGCCCCCAAACACTAGATGACATGTCATTAACCTGCACTGTAGCAGTTCTAGTACATATGAAACCATGCCCTTGATCACGGGATAACATGTCATAAACCTGCACTATAGTAGTTCAAGTACATATGAAACCAAGCCCCCGACCATGGGATAACATGTCATAAACCTGCACTGTAGTAGTTCAAGTACATATGAAACCAAGCCCCTGACCACTACATGACTTTTAATAAGCCTGCACTCTAGCACATATGAAACCATGCCCCTGAACACTAGAAACTTTGTCATAGACCTGTACTGTAGTAGTTACAGTACATATGAAACCATACACCTGACCACTAGATTACTGGTCATAAACCAGGACTGTAGTCATTATAGTTCATATGAAACCATACCTCCAACCACTAGATGACATGTAATAAACCTGCAGTGCAGTAGTTATAGTACATATGAAACCATGCCCCGACCACTTGATAACATATAATAAACCTGTGTTGTAGTAGTTATATTACATAGACCTGCATCATTTGTAAAACTCTGATTTTATTCCTTTTATATATGCGATGCTCTTTGTACAAAATAGCTATGCTTATATAATTTTTTACTATGTATCTGGAGCTTTTCTCCCGGAGCCTCCGCTGAAAATGGTCACCTTGTGTCCAGTCGGACTAACCCGGTAAACAAATGGAAAATAAAAATAAAAATAAATAAATAAAAATATGAAACCATGCCCCTGACAACATGATGAGATATGATAAACCTGCATTGTAGTAGTTATAGTACATATATAAGCCATGCTCCGACCACTAGATGATGTCATAAACCTGCACTGTAGTAATTGCAGTACTATGGAACCATGCTTCTGACCACTAGGTGACATGCAGAAAACCTGCACGGTGGTATTTATAGTACACATGAAACCATGCCCCCAATTTCTAGATGACATGTAATAAACCTTTCCTGTGTTAGTTATAATACATATGAAGCCATGCTCCTGACCACTTGATGACATATAATAAACCTGCATTGTAGTAGCCATAGTACATATAAAACCTTGGCCCCAACCACTAGATGACATCATAAACCAGCATTGTAGTAGTTATAGTAGATATGAAACCATGCCCTCGACCAGTAGATCAGATGTTATAAACTTACACTTTAGTAGTTATTGTAGTTATTGTAGATAAAAAAATTCTCCAAAGCCAACTTCACACTTCTTAAGACAGAAGTGGCAAACTTCACGACACCCATGCTGATGGACAATAGAGGTATGACTGCTGAATCCTGCACAAATGCACTTTATAAGCACTTACACAAGTGCATGGATCATGCAATCCCTAACAGAACCAAGATGCTATCCTCCAAAAAAAGGAAACCGATCTGGTGGTCCCCTGCCATAAACAAACTCTACAGCAGAAGAAAGAAACTGTTGCAAAAAAGAGTAAAATCCAATGACTGGAGAAACACCCTGGTCAGCCTCAGTAAGAAGCTGAGATCCCTTATAAAATCCTCCAAAGCTAGTTATGAAAACAAAATCACCACTGACTCTAAAGACAACCACAAAGCATTCTATAGCTATGTCAAGAATCTCAATGGCAACACTCAGATCTGCTCTGAGTTACAGCACAATGGCACTAAATATACAGAACCAACTGATATTGCCAACATCCTGGCAGATAGGTTCAGTGCTAACTTTAACCCTCTGTCATCCCCTAAAGGGCCCATCTCTATACCAGAAGAATGCAAAGTTCCTGTAATCACGGCTGCACTGGTAAAAAACACACTATCCAAAGCCAAGAACACAGCATCCATGGGACCTGACAACATCCCAGGCTGTGTTCTATATGAACTACAGAACGAACTGGCACCCCACCTAAGTACCATGTTCAATCATAGCCTCACCTCAGGCTATGTGCCCACTGAGTGGCACACAGTGACAGTTATCCCACTCCACAAAGGGGGAGCCACCACAGACCCTGGAAACTACCGCCCCATTAGCCTAATGAGCCTGGTCTGCAAGGCTATGGAATGTATCATCATGGAACTTATAAACAATGACATTGGTAATCTCCAAACTCAGGACCCCACCCAGTTCGGGTTTGTAAAAGGCAGATCATGTCTCCTAAACCTGATAGACTTCTTTGAAGCAGTCACCAAAGCCGTAGATGAGGGTAAGGTGGTTCACACAGCCTATCTAGATCTCGCCAAGGCTTTCAACACCATTCCCCACTCTGGAGTTATAGATAAACTCACTAAACTAGGTATAAATCCCTATGTCACAAGATGGGTTGCCAACTGGCTCACTGACAGAACCCACACTGTGAAAGTAGCAGACTCCAAATCCAACTTCAGACCAGTGACAAGTGGAGTACCACAGAGTTCAGTCCTGGGTCCTCTCCTGTTTGGTATCTACTTCTCTGAAGTACAGGCCACCACAGAATGTCTTCAGCTAACGAAGTTTGCAGATGACTGCAAACTAAGAACCATAATCAAGACTCCAAAAGATGTGGACATCCTACAAAAGGGCCTCGCTGAGACAGATGCCTGGTGTCAAAGCCATGGCCTCAAGCTCAATGTCAAAAAAGTGCATTGTCATCCCTTTTAGTAAAAACTCTGTACCCATGAACTACCAAATAGGCGGTAGTCTACTTAACACCAAAAGTGTGATAAGAGACCTTGGGACACAGGTGGACAGTAGTCTCTCCTTTGATAATCACATCACCACAGTAGTCAGGAAATCCTTCTACATGGCACACCTCATCACAAAAGGTTTCTCATCCAGGAAAACAGAGGTCATTGTTCCCCTCTACTCATCACTCATTAGGCCCATTATAGAGTACAATACCCCTTTTGGTATGTACCTCACAAGACATCTACAACAACTGGAAAGGCCACAGAAATACCTCACAAAGAGGATTACTGGCTTCAAACAGATGCCCTATGCAGACCGTCTCAAAAAACTGCAGCTTTACTCCGTCGCATATCACCTACTCAGAGGCGATCTCTGCCTAACACACAAAGCTATGTCAAACCCAGAGCTTTTAGACATGCTCCACTTAAAGAAATTCCAATCCCTATGAGCTACATGCTCTAGGGACCTAAACCTTGTCACCACAATAAACAGAACATGCTGGAGGGATAGATTCCTGTCCCAGAGACTTCCCATACTCTGGAACAAACTACCTATCTATATCAAACAAAGCTCCTCATTAGCACTCTTCAAGAAAAATCTTGATGATTGGATGGGAGATAGGAAATTCACCCCTGGGATCACTTCTGTGGCTCTGCTCGACAGTGGCACAGGAAAATAATTTTCTTGGGTGACAAAAGCCAGGGTACCCTTGGCTAGGCTTATATAGGCCCTAGGGCCAATAGCCTAGTACCTACGTATGAACCTATGAACCTATGCTCCGGACTACTAGATGGTATGCCAAAACCTGCACTGTAGATGTTATAGCAGATGTGAAACCATGCCTCCGACCACTGGATGACATGTCATAAACGTAGACTGTAGTAGTCATAGTGTATATGAAACCATGCCCCCAAGCCCTAGATGACATGTCATAAACATGCACTGTCAATAGTTACAGTGCATATGAAACCATACTCCAACTAGATGACATGGCATAAACCTACACTGTATAGTTACAGTACATATGAAACCATGTCCCACTCACTAGATGACACGTATTAAACCTGCACTGTGTTCGTTACAGTACATATGCAGCCATGCCCAAAGCGACTATACAAAATGTAATAAACCTGCACTGCAGTAGTTACTATATATATGAAAGCATGCCCCCGACTACTAGATGACACGTCCTAAACCTGCACTGTAGCTATTGCAGTATATATAAAACTATAGAATTGAAAACTAGATGACATGTCGTTAACCTGCACTCTAGTAGTTCTAGTACATATGAAACTATCCCCCTCCCACAGGATAACATATCACAAATCTGCACTGAAGTAGTTCAAGTACATATGAAACCATGCTCCCTACCATTGGATGACTCGTAATAAACCTGCACTGTAGTAGTTATAGTACATATGAAATCATGCTCCCAACCACTAGATGACTGATAATAAACCAGGACTGTGGCAATTATAGTACATGTGAAACCATACCCCCAACTTCTAGATGACATGTTATAAACCTGCAGTGCAGTAGTTATTGTATGTATGAAACCATGTCCCCGACCACTGTATGACATGTAATAAACCTGAACTATAGTAGGCATAGCTCATATGAATGCATGCTCCTGACAACTAGACAAAATGTAATAAACCTACACAGTAGTAGTTATAGTACATATGAAACCATGCCCAGACCACTTGATGACATATAATAAACCTGCATTGTAGTAGTTATAGTACATATAAAACCATGCCCTGACCACTGGATGATGTCATAAAGTTGCACTGTAGTAGCTATAGTACATATGAAACTATGCCCCTGATTACTAAATGACATGTAATAAACCTGCACTCTATTTGTTATAGTATGTATGAAAACATGCCCCCAACCACTTGATGACATATAATAAACCTGCATTGTAGTAGTCAGAGTACCTATAAAACCATGCCCTCGACTACTAGATGACATGTCATAAACCCGCATTGCAGTAGTTATAGTAGGTATGAAACCATGCCCTCAACCACTAGAAGAGATGTATTAAATCTGCACTGTAGTAGTTGTAAATATGAAGCCATTACCCTGACCGCTAAATAAGATATCATAAATTTGCACTTTAGTAATTATAGTAGATATGAAACCATGCTACTGACTACTAGGTGACATGTCATAAACCTACACTGTAGTAGTTATACTGCATATGTAACCATGCCACCGACCACATGATGACATATAATAAACCTGTACTCTAGTGTTTACAGTACATATGAAACCATGCCCCAAGCCCCAAATGGCATGTCATAAACTTGCACTGTCTTAGTTACAGTACATATGAAACAATGCCCCTGACCCTTATATGACGTAATAAACCTGCACTGTTGTAGTTACTGTATATATGAAACCATGAAGCTGACTACTAGATGACACATCTTAAACCTGCACTGTAGTCATTACAGTATATATGAAACCATGCTCCCGAGCACTAGACAACATGTCATAAGCCTGCACTGTTGAAGATCAAGTAGATATGAAATCAAGGCTCTGACTAGCACATGATGTGTAATAAACCTGCACTCTAGTACACATGAAACAATGCCCCTGACCACTAGATACTTTGCCATAAACTTGTACTATAGTAGTTATAGTACTTATGATACCATAACCCCGACCACTGGATGACTAGTAATAAACCTGCACTATAGTACCTATAGTACATACGAAACCATACTCCCGACCACTATATGACTGGTGATAAGCCAGCACTGTAGTAGTTATAGTACATATGAAGCCATACCCCCAACCACTTGATGACATGTAATAAACCTGCAATGCAGTAGTTGTAGTACATATGAAACCATGCCCTTGATTACTAAATGACATGTAATAACACTGCACTGTAGTAGTTATAGTACATATGAAACCATGCTGCTGACCACTTGATGACATATGATAAACCTGCTTTGAAGTAGTTACAGTACATATAAAACCATGCCCCCAACCACTAGATGGCATGTCATAAACCTGCATTGTAGTAGTTATAGTAGATATGAAACCATGCCCCGACCACTAGATCAGATGTTACTTACACTTTAGTAGTTATTGCAAATATGAAGCCATGGTCCTGACTACTAGATGACATGTCAAAACCTGCACTGTAGATGTTATAGCAGATGTGAAACCATGCCTCTGACCACTGGATGACATGTCATAAACCTACACTGTAGTAGTTTTAGTGTATATGAAACCATGCCCCCGAGCCCCAGATGACATGTCATAAACTTGCACTGTCATAGTTACAGTGCATATGAACCCATACCCCAACAACTAGATGACCTGTCATAAACCTGCACTGTAGTAGTTACAGTACATATAAAACCATGTCCCAAGCACTAGATGACATGTATTAAACCTGCACTGTAGTGGTTACAGTACATATGCAGCCATGCCACCAACCACTATACAACATGTAATAAACCTGCACTGCAGTAGTTACTATATATATGAAAGCATGCCCCCGACTACTAGATGGCACGTCCTAAACCTGCACTGTAGTTGTTGCAGTATATATGAAACCATGCCCCCACCAATGGATGACTCGTAATAAGCCTGCACTGTAGTAGTTATAGTGCACATGAAACCATGTCCCCAACCACTAGATGACTGGTAATAAACCAGCACTGTAGTAGTTATAGTATATATGAAACCATAACCCCGATTACTAAATGACATGTAATAAACCTGCACTGTAGTAGTTATAGTACAAATGAAACCACACCCCTGACCACTTGATGACATATAAGAAACCTGCATTGTAGTAATTATAGTACATATAAAACCATGCCCCATCCACTTGATGGCATATAATAAACCTGCACTGTAGTAGTTATAGTACATATAAAACTATGCCCCTGACCAATTCATTGAAGCAGTTATAGTAGGTATGAAACCATGCCCGATCACTAGATGAGGTTTTATAAACTTGCACTTTAGTAGTTGTCATAGATATGAAGCCATGCCACAGACCGCTAAAATGAAATGTCATAAACTTGCACTGTAGTAGTTACAGTTGATATGAAACCATGTTCCCGAACACTAGATGACATGTTAACACCTGCACTGTAGATGTTATAGCAGATGTGAAATCATGATCCCGACCATTGGATGACATGTCATAAACCTACACTGTAAATAGTTATGCTGCATATGAAACCACATCCCAGAGCTGCAGATAACATGTCGTAAACTTGCACTGTCATAGTTACAGTGCATATGAAACCATACCCCAACAACTAGATAACATGTTATAAACCTGCACAGTAGTAGTTACAGTACATATGAAACAATGCCCTGACCACTAGATGACATCTATTATACCAGCACTGTAGTGGTTACAGTACATATGGAACCATCATCCCGACTACTTGATGACATGTCATAAAACTGCATTGTAATAATTCTAGTACAAATGAAACCATGCTCATGACCATTGGATGACATGTCATAAACCTACATTGTTGTAGTTCTAGCACATATACAACCATGCTCCCGACCACTGGATGACATGTCATACTCCTGCATTGTAGAAGTTCTAGTACATATGAAACCATGCCCCCAACCACAGGATGACATGTAATAAAAATGCGCTGTAGTAGTTACTGTGCATATGAAACCATGCCCCCGACCACTAGATGACATGTAATAAGCCTGCACTGTAGTACTTAAAATACATATGAAACCATTCTCTCTACCACTAGATGACATATAATAAACCAGTGGTGCTGTGATAGTTATAGTACATATAAAATCATGTCCCCAACCACTTGAGGAAATATCATAAACTTGCACTGTTGTAGTTATAGTAGATATAAAACCATGTCCCTGATGACTAGATGGCATGTTCTAAACCTGCACTGCAGTAGTTATAGCAGATATGAAACCATGCTCTGACCATTAGATGAGATTTCATAGACCTGCACTGTAGTAATTTTAGATATGAAGCCATTCCTCTGACCACTAGATGAGATGTCATAAACCTGCACTGTAGTAGTTACTGTAGATATGAAACCATGCCCCCGACTACTAGACGATAAGCCATAAACTGCACTTTAATAGATGTAGTAGATATGAAACTATGCTCGCAACCACTAGATGACATGTCATAAACCAGCACTGTAGTATTTATAGCATATATGAAACTACGTCTGCCCACTAGATGACACGTAATAAACTTGCACTGTAGTAGTTATATTTGATACGAAACCATACCCTGATTACTTGATGACATGTAGTAAACCTGTGCTGTAGGTTCATAGGTTCATAGGTAGGTACTAGGCTATCAGCCCTAGGGCCTATACAAGCCCAGCCAAAAAGGTACCCTGGCTTTTGCCACCCAAGAAAATTATTTTCCTGTGCCAATATCGAGCAGAGCCACAGAAGTGATCCCAGGGGTGAATTTCCTATTTCCCATCCAATCATCAAGATTTTTCTTGAAGAGTGCTAATGAGTAGCTTTGTTTGATATAGATAGGTAGTTTATTCCAGAGTATGGGAAGTCTCTGGGACAGGAATCTATCCCTCCGGCATGTTCTGTTTATTGTGGTGACAAGATTTAGGTCCCTAGAGCGTGTAGCTCGGAGGGATTGGGATTTCTTTAAGTGGAGCATGTCCAACAGCTCTGGGTTTGACATAGCTTTGTATGTTAGGCAGAGATCACCTATGAGTAGGCGATATGCGATGGAGTAAAGATGGAGTTTTTTGAGACAGTCTGCATAGGGCATCTGTTTGAGGTTGGTAATCCTCTTTGTGAGGTATTTCTGCGGTCTTTCCAGTTGTTGTAGATGTCTTGTGAGGTACATACCAAAAGGGGAGTTGTACTCTATAATGGGTCTAATGAGTGATGAGTAGAGGGGAACAATGACCTCTTTTTTTCTGGATGAGAAGCCTTTTGTGATGAGGTGTGCCATGTAGAAGGATTTCCTGACTACTGTGGCGATGGGATTATCAAAGGAGAGACTACTGTCCACCTGTGTCCCAAGGTCTCTTATCACACTTTCGGTGTTAAGTATACTACCGCCTATGTTGTAGTTCATGTGTACAGAGTTTTTACTAAAGGGGATGACAATGCACTTTTTGGCACTGAGCTTGAGGCCATGGCTTTGACACCAGGCATCTGTCAAAGTGAGGCCCTTTTGTAGGATGTCTACATGGTTAGGAGTTTTGATTATGGCTCCTAGTTTGCAGTCATCTGCAAACTTCGTTAGCCAAAGACCTTCTGTGTTAGCCTGTACTTCAGAGAAGTAGATACCAAACAGGAGAGGACCCAGGAATGAACCCTGTGGTACTCCACTTGTCACTGGTCTGAAGTCGGATATAGAGTCTTCTACGTTCACAGTGTGAGTTCTGTCAGTGAGCCAGTTGGCAACCCATCTTATGACATAGGGATTTATACCTAGTTTAGTGAGTTTATCTATAATTCCAGAGTGGGGGATGGTGTCAAAATCCTTGGCAAAATCTAGATAGGCTGTGTGAACCACCTTACCCTTGTCCACAGCTTTGGTGACTGCTTCAAATAATTATATCAGGTTTAGACCTGATCTGCCTTTTACAAACCCGAACTGGGAGGGGTCCAGAGTTTGGAGATTACCAATGTTTTTGTTTATAAGTTCTATGGTGATACATTCCATGGCCTTGCAGACCAGGCTCGTCAGGCTAATGGGGCAGTAGTTCCCAGGGTCCGTGGTGGCTCCCCCCTTGTGGATTGGGATAACTGTCACTGTGTACCATTCAGCGGTCACAAAGCCTGAGGTGAGGCTATGATTGAACATGGTACTTAGGTGGGGTGGCAGTTCTTTCTGTAGTTCATGTAGAACGCAGCCTAGGATGTTGTCTGGTCCCATGGATGCTGTGTTCTTGACTTTGGAGAGTGTGTTTTTTAATTGTGCAGCCTTGATTACAGGAACTTTGTATTCTTCCGGTATAGAGATGGGCTCTTTAGGGGGTGAGGGGGGTAAAGTTAGCACTGAACCTATCTGCCACGATGTTGGCAATATCAGTTGGGTCTGTATATTTAGTGCCATTGTGCTGTAACTCAGGGCAGATGTGAGTGTTGTCATTGAGATTCTTGACATAGCTATAGAATGCTTTGTGGTTGTCTTTAGAATCAGTGGCGATTTCTTTTTCGTAACTAGCTTTGGAGGATTTTATCAGGGATTACAGCTTCTTACTGAGGCTGATCAGGGAGCTCCTCCACTCATGGGATTTTACTATCTTTTGCAACAGTTTCTTCCTTCTGTTCTATAGTTTGTTTATAGCAAGTTTGTAGTAATTATAGTACATATAAAAGCATTTGCTCTACCACTACATGACATATAATAAACCGGTGGTGCTGTAATAGTTATAATACATATAAAACCATGCCCCAAACCACTAGAAGAAATATCATAAACCTGCACTGTAGTAGTTATAGTAGGTATGAAACCATCTCCCCAACCACTAGATAACATGTCATAAACCTGTACTGTAGTAGTTATAGTAGATATGAAGCCCTGCCCCCTCCAGTAGATGAGATGCCATAAACTTTCACTGTAGTAGCTGTACTAGATATAAAACCATGCCCCTGATGACTAAATGACATGTTCTAAGACTGCACTGTAGTAGGTTCATAGGGTCATAGGATGATACTAGGCTATTGGCACTGTGGCCCTTATAAATCTAGCCAATAATTTTGCCCATGTTCCCTCAAAGTCAGCACCTCAAAGTCAGTAGATATGAAACCATGCTCCAACCACTAGATGAGATTTCATAGACCTGCACTGTAGTAGTTACTGTAGATATGAAACCATGTCCCTGCCACAGGATGAGATGCCATAAATCTGTACTGTAGGAGTTACTGTAGATATGAAACCATGACCATGACCACTAGATGACAAGTCATAAACTGCACTTTAGTAGTTATACTAGATATGAAATGATGTTCTCAACCACTAGATGACATGCCATAAACCTGCATTGCAGATGTTATAGTAGAGATGAAAGCATGATTCTGACTACTAGATGACATGTCAAAACCTGCATTATAGATGTTATAGCAGATATTAAACCATGTCCACGGCCGCTAGATGACATGTCAGAAACCCACATTGTAGTATTTATAGCAGATATGAAACCATGCCCCCAATAACTAGATGAGATGTTGCAAATCTGCACTGTAGCCATTACAGGATACATGAAACCTTGCCCCCTACCACTAGATGAGCTAACATAAACCTACACTGCAGTAGTTTCATTTCATATTGAAACCATGGCTCCGACCACTAAATGACATGTCATAAACCTACACTATAGTCATTACAGTACATGGGAAACCATGCCCACAACCACTAGTCTAGATGACATGTCATGAATCTTCACTGTAGCAGCTATAGTACATATGAAACCATGCCCCCAACCACTAGATGACATGTCATAATCCTGCTCCTGCACTGTAGTATTTCTCATACTTATGGAAACATCCCTGACCACAAGATGACATGTAATAAACCTGCACTGTAGTAGATACAGTACATATGAAACCATGCCCTTGTTTACTAGATGAAATGCAATAAAGCTGCACTGTAGTAGTAATAGTACATATAAAACCTTGCCCTTGTTTACTAGATGAGATGTAATAAAGCTGCACTGTAGTAGTAATAATACATATAAAACCATGCCCTTGTTTACTAGATGACAAGTTATACTACATATGAAACCATGCCCCCAACCACTGGGTGAAATGTAATAAACCTGCACTGTATTAGTTAATGTATACATGAAACTATGTCGCTGACTACTAGATGACATATCCTACACCTCCACTATAGTTGATACAGTGTATATATATATATATATATATATATATATATATATATATATATATATGAAACCATGTTCCCAAACCTTAGATGACATGTCATAAACCTCCACTGAAGAAGTTGGGGTCCGAATGGAGAGATGATAAGTCAGCAAGTAAAGGAGAGTATTATTGCTGAAATTGAATTCATCCTGAAGTCTTGGTGAGTACCTTCATGACGTGGAACCTGTTTTTCACAAAATCTCACCAAGACGAGATGTATTTATACAGTATATATCAAGGACAGAAGTAGGTTAAACATTAAAAAAGAGAGTTGTGTGCACAAAACCCAGGATAAAAAAGTGCCCAGTCCTGGTAGGCACACTGGTGCCAGGACTGGAAAAGATGACAGTGTAGAATCCTCAAAATATGGAAACATTCCTACAATGGGGCCAGGCCAGATTCAGGGGGAGGATGCCCCCCTGTTGTAGAAGGAAGTAGTAGTCCACAAAAATCACAAAAACTGAGTGGCCAAAGAAGAGCCATAAAGATGATAAAGGAGACTACTGAGGATAAGAAAGAAATAATGTATTGTTAATATTTTGCAAAAAAATATTATGCAAAAAGCCCAGAATTTCCAGACACAAGATATATAAAATGATTAAGAGAGAAATTAGAGGAAAGAAAAACACTTCCATAGGAAAAACTGTCAGAAGCTTCAAATGAAAAATTATGTTCATTAATACAACAGATTTTTGAAAAACAGTATATAGATCAAGAAACTTTGATATGTTTGGAAAAAGAAGCATCTGAGGAAGTGCGAAAATATAAACAAGAAAACCTAGAGATATTTGAAAAGTATAAAAAAGAAATATGGACATGGGAATGAAAGAGAGATTTGATATGGTGCAATATTTATACAAACAAGAAAGTCAAATTAATCAATATAAAGAAGACAGCCCCAAAGATAATCGAAGATAAAGCAAATGCATCTGGATATGGAAAATTTCACAATAAAAAATAATATCACAAAGAGGGAACATAGAAAAGAAGATTAGTAAAATGTAAGTTCAAAAAAATAAAAGTTAAAGTTTTGGAGTGCCTGCGAAGTGAAGAATTTGGGGTAGAAGGTCTAATACAGGTTACATCAAAACATGATGGAGTGAGTCCCCAAAGTAAGGAGAAGCAGGAAGATCAGGAGACATCTGAAGAAGAAATATGGACATGGGAAAGGAAAATAGATTTAATATGGTGTAATATTTATGCAAAGGAGAAAGCAAGACTAACCAATACAAAAAGAGCAGCACCAAAGATCTTTGAAGAGAAATACAGACAAAGGAATCTGAATATGGAAAACTTTACAATACAAAAAATAAGGAGACAGAGGAAAAGTAGAAAAGGAGATAAGTAATGGAGAAATTAAAGAAATAGAAACTGCGGTTATAGAGTAGCTATGAAGTGAAGGATTCTGCATAGAAAATCTAATTCAGAAAGCACCACAACAGGATGGAGCAATGGATATCCAAAGTAAGGGGAAACCAGTAGAAAAGGAAACAATTGGTCAGGTGCCATGTGAAGATATTTTGGAGCCTTCCACAGGAAAGTATAAATACTCACTTGAAGATGGGCAGCAAGGGAAGGAACATTAAACTTTGGAAACTCTGATGCAGTCAATGTTGAGGAGTGAGAGGCCAGTGAGTTCCCATATGACAGAGCAATGGATGGCACAGGATGAAATTGAAGAGAATGCACCACAGGAAGATGCTATAGAACTTTCTATAGAAAGCCTGCAGGAAATTGAAAAGAAGGGATGTACCCTCAGTTTGGAAGAAAATGAGCTAAGAGAAGAGTTTCTTGATTTGATAGAGATAGATAGATATATTAAGATCAATGAAAGAAATAGACTGCAGAAGGTCAATAAAACCCCAAAAGTCAGAAGTTTGATAAAACAAATGAACACAGTAATTAGGACTGTCCATAGAGATCCACACGATATAACAGAAGTAAACAGGATATATTACTGTGCAGCTAAATTAATAACTGATAAAGTTCTACCACAAGAACACAGGGTAGTGAGGGAAAGGAAGGAGAGAAATCGAATACTATCATGGAAGTATTGGACAGAGAAAACTATAAAGCAATTGAGACAAGAAGTGTCACTGTTAGACTATAGAAGAGGGAATAGGTCAACAAAATACTAAGAAAGATGTGATAAAAGCTATGTGCAGTGTTAGAATAGACTAGGATCTGTCATGCTGGGAGGATGACCTAATGGTTAAGGTGTTTGCCTTGCAAACACAAGGTGCAGGGTTTGAGTCTCACAAGAGATAATTGGCTAGGCTTGAAATGGCTCGCAAGGGCAGTTAGCTTAGTACTAATCTATGAACCTATGCACTATCACAACTAACAAACTAAAATTTTCAGCACAGGCAGAAAAACTTAGAAGATAAATATAAAGGAAAAGTACAAAATAAGCAAGTTACTGATGACCCAAAAAGGTTTTATATAGAATTGGGAAAAAAGGTAAAAATAATTTAAAGACTGACAAAAAAAAAAACAGATACATTTTGGAGAAGTATCTATGAAGATCCTGTGGAACATAACAAAGACGTTAAATGGATAAAAGAAGTATAAGAAAGAATAAGATATTTAAGTTAACAGGATATGAAATGGGATGAAGTAACAGTCAGAGAGATTGAAACAAAGTTAAGAAAAGCCTCTAACTGGAAAACCCCGGGCCTAGATGCAGTACCTAACTTTTGGTTAGAAGTACTGATATCCTTGCAAGAAGATTTAACCATGAGTAAGAACTATTTATATGCATACCCTGAACAGACACCAACCTGGTTAAAAACAGGAAAAGCCATGCTCCTACTTAAGAGTGAACCTGCAAGCTACCCTAAAAATTATAGACCAATAACTTGCCCTCCGACGACATATAAACTATACACTGGAATTGATGGTGACAGAGTTTATAGTCATTTAGAAGAAAACTCAATTGTGGCAGTAGAACAAAAGGGCAATAAAAGAAAGTCATAAGGAACAAAGGATCATTTGTTGTTAAATAAAGTCATAGTGGAGAACTATAAAAAGGGGAAGAATCTAAGTATGGCATGGATTGACTACAAAAAAGCATTTGATAGTATCCCACATTCATAGATAAAAGAGTGCTTAAAAATGGATAAGATACACTCTACGCTGGTCAACTAAGTTACATTGACCATGAAACAGTGGGAGACTGTGATAAAGGACAAATTATTATCCCAGGGATAAAGATTCAAAGGGGATATTCTAGGGTGACTCTCTGTCACCATTGCTATTCTGCCTTGCCCTTAACCCATTAAGCTGTTTACTTAACAGCTTAGGCCATGGCTATAACTTGGCTCCTAGAAAACAACAAAATGTAAAGACTTCTCATCTTCTCTTTGTCGATGATTTAAAACTGTATAGCTCAGCAGATTAGGAACTGAAAGCACAACTGCAGGTTGTCAAAACTTTTTCAGATGATATAAGAATGTAATTTAGTCCTGATAAATGTGCAAAAGCAACCTTTAAAGCAGAAAATTGCAACACCAGGAAAACATCAGTTTGGGGCAAGAATGTGATATAAAAGAACTTGAGCAAGAGGGAGTGTATAAATATTTGGGAACTGATGAAGGATCAACAATCAAACATGAACAAATGCAAATAAAACTTAGTAAGGAATACATTAGAAGACTTAAATTAATCCTGAAAACAGTGTTGTCATCTAGGAACAAAATCCAAGCTATAATCCAATTTGCACTTTCTGTCCTAACTTACAGTTTTGGAGTGATTGACTGGCCCCAAAACGTGTTGGATAGATTAGATAGGAAAACAAGAAGGACCAACAGTAAAATTCAAAACATGGTGCATCTCAGTTTACAGTGTATAAAGTACATTGTATCACATACAAATGTATGTATGTATGACAATCATTCAGATGGGAAATCCATCCTGATAGGAAAGGGGGTGGGAAACTTGTCAAATACATATCAAGTGAAACCATTCAAAATGTTAGGAAGCTTCAGTGAATCCTGAATGTGGGGACTAAATGGTTGAAAAATCAGACTTGCAATATGCCAAGTCCAAGATGGCCATTTCTCAGAATATTCCTTTTTGGTGTGTAGGGCTTGCCCTCCCAGCTGGAGTGTGGAGAGGGGGGCAAGCCCTGCAAAAAGTACATTTAAAGAGGGGTGATGTTCGATATTTGTTCTTCTCCTGCCTTTTTTGTCTTTTTTTAATATGTCGGCACTCAGTGTCACAACTAATAGCATTTGAATAGAGAATCCTTTAACTCTCTCCCTCAGTCTAGGCCTCCATCTTCCACAGTGGCATCAGATTATCTCACACAAGAAGGTTTTGGCGCTTAATAACAGGGATACAGATGGCATTAGGAATCCTTTACCCATTTCAGAGGATTCCTCCTCATCCTACAAGCTAGACATTCCTATTTCTTCCTATTTTAGAGCAAATGTTGGCAGGGGGTGATACTACTGCCAACTCAGATAGGCAAATATTTTTATTCAGGGTTTTTTTTTCAGGTACTAAACAAACAGGGATCTTGAAGACCAGTCCTATACATCTCCTTTCTCCTTCTGTTTGCTGAGCTTCCAAAATTTAAAATGCTAACCCTTCAAGCCCTGTTACCTGTCATACACTCCTGCAGCTTCATGGTAACATTGGACCTAAACGATGCTTATTATCACATTCCAGTTTGCAAAAAATTCAGGCTGTTTAAAGATTCTGTGTGTCTGGCTTCCATTATCAGTTCTCTGTCTTACCATTTGGTATGTCTAAAACCAAAATGGAAAAGGTGCCAAAATACAAATACCAATAACCAAAGTCCAAAATAGCACCCAGGAGGGAGAAACAGCAGTCCATGACCAAATAGTGAAAAACACTTCTTTAATATATAAAAAAACATAAACACTTAACTTAAAACACCGCATTTTCATCCTCAATACAAAGACTTCATCAGATGCAATGTAACCCATACTACCTTTCTTTTATAATCACATCAGTTATCTAATTAAAACCATTTCAAACATCAATTTGTCCTTAAACTACTAAAAAAATAAATACATACAATACTTTAATAGCATTGCTGATTAAATACATATAATAAGCTTAAAAGGTTTTATAAACCAGTGCAAGAAAATCATATTATGTGCAAACCAGGTCTGTATAACAGCCTTTAAAAATATTGGTGCATTGGCTAACGATCAAACCCAGACCTCCTGGATGGCAGGTGAAAATTCTACTGCTAAGCCACCTGTATTATTCGTTCTTGTGCAAACCATAAATATACATTTTATAAAAAAAACTAATACTGCTGCTTTCTCCGTCCTTAGTGTTATTTTGGACTTTGGTTATTGGCATTTGGTATGTCTATTTACAAAGTGTTGGGCTGCTATTATGTTTGCAGACACTTTTTGCAGTTGTCAGGATTCCTTGACATAGGCCATGAAACTCCTGGTCATGACATTTACTCTCATGCCCACTGATAACCAATGTCTCCAAATTCAAGGAGACACAACTTTTTATCCTGAAAAGAAATGAAAAGGTGATCTGACGTTTGATGCACTTTTTTGTCCAAGAAATATCTCAGTTGTCTATTAACATGTAAAGAGTACAGACTTCTATCTCTTGTTTTGAGCGGAGAGGAATAAAGATAAGGAGATTCAGACATTTCATTGAGCACCTTAGATATAAAAGAAGGTTCAGTTCTAAATGTAACCTTATCTTTATGGAAAGCCAACAAAGGAACAGAGGCCATGACAGTTTGCAGTTCAGAATCCCTTTTGGCAGCACTAAGGGCTGCTGCATTTTCTTCCTAGTGAAAAGTTAAGAAAAACAGTGGAGGCAGTTTCAAAAGGGGTTGGGTGGGGGATCAATTATTCCAAGACTTGTTTCAGGTCCCTACAAGTAGGTATGAATTTTCTTACTGACAAAATATATTTAAAAGGATGGCAGGCATAAATAGCTGACAGTTGTGCTTTCACAGAAGAGTATGTCAACCTTGAATAAAGCAGCTCACACAAATAAGTTAGAATGACTGCAATATCCTCTTGATACGGGCAATGATTCTTCATGTAGAAACAAACAGAAAATGTCTTCCATTTAGAAATACAAGATTTTCTTTTAGCAGTTTTCCTAGCATCCTGTAATACATGTAGCATGCCCTTTGAAAACTGTCTAAAAGGTATTAGAATCCAGTCATTCAGAGGACTGGATACAGAGTCTGGAGATCTAGATGAATTAGAGAGCCATTTTGCTGTCCTGTGAGGTAACTAATGGCAATTTCCCTAGGTCAGATGAAAGATAGGGTTGGATGAATGCTGTCTGGGCCAGAGGAGAGTCATCAGCAAGATCTTCAGCTTGTACTTTTTGATTTTCAGGAGACTCTTTGGAATCAGAAGAAGGGACAAGAAGGCATAAATGAATTTCCCCTTCCAGGAAAAATACATGGCATTCATTATCTAAGCTTCTGGGCTTGGAGTCCTTGAACAAAACAGCCTGAGCTGTCTGTTCTGATTGGAGAAAAAGATATCTATCTAAGGAGTACCACACTCTTGGAAAATCTGCAGGAAGACCTGTCTGTTCAATATCTATTTGTGAGGGGCTATGTATGGTCTAAATAAAGACTTTGCCACTCAGCTGTTCTCTGAGGGAATGTAAACTGTGTGAAGAAACAGATTGTGCTGAATATCTATGTCACAAGCTGTCACTGGGAACCTGAAAAGGTGGTAAGATCTTGTCCCACCTTATTTATAATTCTACATAACTATGGTGTTGTCTGTAAATAGTCAAAGAGGCACAAAGACCAGAAGTCATGCATGGATTGTAAAGCTTGAAATACTGTTTAATTTCCTTGATATTTATGTAACCTTTTTTGTCCTTCCTGGACTATACAACCTGAAATAATAGGCCCCCAAAGCCACATCTGAAACATCTGTAAATAGATCTTGGCCAGGGGGAGGTACTAGAAAATGTACCCCGGGTTGAGAGAAATCTGAATGATCCACCAATGACATTCCCTTTTGATGAATGGCAAGAGAGGGATTGGGAAATTCAGAGGGTGACAATGTTGTGTCCAGAATGATCTGCAATACCACTGAATATTCATCCCTGGTTTGGCACCTATGTCTCTAATGGACACAGGTCACCTGTAAATGATTCATCTCCCAGACCCATGCTTACACTTATCAAGGGTATCAAAACTTATCAGAGATTTGGGAGGCATGGCTAGGCTTAAAAAGGCTCTTCTGGCCATTAGACTGGTAAACACCTATGAACCTATGTGGAGTTTGGGCAAAGGAATAATGAAAATTGTGTATGCCATAACCCCCAGGGCTGTGAATAAATACAAAAAGTTATGAAACATTTTTGCATACTGCTCCTTCACATACTGAAAGTGAATACAGTGACAGGTGTGGCAGTAGCATGTGTGTTGTGAAGGGCAGAGAATGACACATAGAACATGTCAATCATTTTTATAGACTGTAGTCTTCAAGGATATGCCACAAAAATACAAATGATATATGGAACAGCAAATAAATTATTAAGATGCATATATTGTTACTGATGCGTAAAACATAACAAGTGAGATGTATGTATATGGGAAATGTGGGACATATCATGACATCTGTACTGTAATGGACCTCGAGTCAGAAAACCCTCATCTAGAAGATGTTCATTAGCAACTTTTATGTTTGTGTATGAACAGTGACATGATTAAATGCGAGAATAAGAACACCTTGGAATATCTTACTTCCAAGAAGAAGTAATTACAGCACATGTGCATTAATCCATTATTGAGTAGCAACAATTCATATACTGCTTCAATGTATATCAGATGGAAATGCAACCTGCCTGCCTATGTAATAGTCTCATTACATGTGTATTAGATCAAGAAACCACATAGAAATAGTTAACGCACTATTGTTAAAGTACACATCCGAAGGGCTTATAACAACTTTATTGGTAAAGGACTACTGAATTGGGCATTGCGCAAATTACAGTGAAATGTGGAAACTGCTACAGTTGAAATAAAAGTTAATTAGACATGTTTATAACCCTGTTAGTGTTCTCTGGGCATTGTCATTCTCCTACATTGCACAACACCTAGAACAGCCATGCGGTCAAAGGCAAATTCTCAGCGGTTTTTGCCACAGGGCATCAATGTTGATGAATTTTGCTGCGTTGTGTTAACAGTCTTACAGTGGAAAATGCAAAACATACACAACTGGGCAAGCTGACAAGGAAGTATAACAATCAGATGATCAAGATCATGCACCCATCAAAAAACAATGAATCATAACACGTCACACATATTGAGTAAGCCATTCCAGCACACCACCAGCTTCCTGTTTTTTACTGTTTTTTGTTTTATACACTCATACAAGGTAGGTAATGCTGGATGTGAACACATTCCCTCATAACACATACCAGCTGCAGACATGTGGATTAGCTATAGAAACCAGAAAAGAACTCATAACACAGTTGTGAGAAGGAACATAGTTGAAGGGATAACATGAGCAGAGCATTTGAATGCATATGGACTGCCTTAAAAGGGAATGTATTACCTGGGAGATCAAAATCCTGCACCTGTAAAGGCATTACTACCATATAGCATTATACATATTAACCTCTGTTGAGTAAGCAATTCTTGCTTGTCACCACTTGAGTCTGAACTCTGAAGTTACACACTAGCAGATTCAAATGCCTGTCTGTCTAAATCAACATTATCTACCCCTGTGCACTATCTCATGATGCCACAGAATAACTTATTTCACAATTATCAGAAAGCACACAGTTGAAGGAATATATTGAGCAGTGTATTGTAGAACAGTTGGCTTTTCTCAAAAGAGGGTAAAACAATTGGGGAATCATAACCTTTTCATTGTTATCACTAAGTGAAATTATACACATAACATCTGTGGAGTAATTCCTGTCTGTTATAATTTCATAATATATGTCATGCTACTAACAGTCTATCAGATTTGAAGCCATGCATACCTAAATCTACATTTTCTATGTTATACACTAATTGCTGACACCACAAATGAAGTCCTATTCCAGTGGTTAGAAAGTAAACATTAGAAGGGATATTTTGAGTAGGATGTTTGATTGCATATGGGCTCCTTTAAAAAGGAAAACAACACTTAGAAGGTTAAAACTCTTCACCTGTGGTACTGTTACCCTTCAGAAGAATGCTATATATTACTTCTCTTGAGTAACACATTCCTGTTTCTATTTACTTTCAAATTGCCAGATTCAAACACTTCCCTATCAAAGTCTGCATTCTCTAGAACTGTGCATTAATTGCAGACTCCACAGAAGATGTCAAATCACAGTTGTCAGAAAGCAGATACTTTAAGGAAAAATATGAGCAGTGCGTTGGAATGCATATGGCTTCTCTGAAAGGGAGGACTGCAGGATCGACATCTAAAGTCAAGTAAATGTCCCCACTAGGTGTAATAATCCACATCACATATGTTGAACAATCCAGTCCTGTTTGCCACTATTTTCTTAGACTTTCACAGTAGTTAGACATTACCATAGTTGAAAATCTAAGTCCACATTCTCTAAAACTGTGCATTAACTGCTGGCGCAACAGAAGTAGTGATATTTCAGTTGATAGAAAAGACACTCTCATATGGATACCATGAGCAGTGTGCTGGAATGCATATGGTTTCTGTAAAAGGGGATTTGAAGGATCATAATCCTGTAGCCATGTTAATGTCCACACTTGGTTGAATTATTCTCATAAAATATGTTAAATTAGCCAGTCCTGTCTGTCATTATTTTTTAAACTCTCACAGTAGTTACACACATGCAGAATAAAACACCTGCTTATTTAAGTCCAAATTCTCTAGGACTGCACATTAACTGCTAATGTCACAGAGGAAGTCTTTTCACAGTTTTCAGAAGTGCACACTTGAATTGATAATTTGGGCAGTATGTTTGAATGTTTTCCCTAAAAGGGAGTACACCATTTGTGGGATCCCTCTCACTCGGTAAATCTTCCCACTGAGTTGAATTACACACATCAGATCTGTTGAATAAGCCAGTCTTGCCTGGTAATATTTACTGACATACTCATGCTGCTGGATTTGAGCACCTGCCTATCTAAGTCTACATATTTGACAGCTGTGCATTAAGCACTGTTGCCACAGCAGAAGTTATATCACAGTTGTCTGAAATCACATATTTGGTGGGTCAGCCTAAGCAGTGTATTGGAATACATGTTTTCCCCTAAAAGGAAATACAAGACTTGGGAGATCGCTCTCCCTGTGTAAATGTTGCCATTGATTTGAATTGTACACATTAGATCTGTTACATAAGGCAGTCCTGTTACTATTTTCTGATGCCCTCATGTTAGGTACATGTTACTGTATTTGAACACCTGTCTATTTAAGTCCACATTCTCTGCAACTGTGCATTAATGCTGGATTTGAATACCTACCTATTTAAGTCCACATTCACTGCAACTGTGCATTAACCATTGACACTATGGAAGCTGCTTTATTAGAAGTGTCAGACAGCATATAGCTATAGGGAACACAACACATATATGGGGAATGGGCAAAGTGGACTGTCAAACAAACACTGTCAATGTGTTGATTAGAACTCACAATGTATGCATCAATAAGTCAAACATCACACCAAAGTACATTAAACCACTGAACTTGTTATAATTGTAGAAGTGAAGGTCAGTTAAGGGTATATAGACATGGTATATTGCGAGTAGACAGTAATCGGAGATGTTATTACAAACTGCTATGTTGATGTCCGTCAAATGATATGTGTTATTTCATGTTACGTGTCATGGCAGGGAGTTATATATATGAGTCAGGGCTATTGAACAGGTAGGGGATGAGTGGTAGTGACACTTTTTGTCATATGACATGAATCAGCAGTTACCATTAGATAAGTATGCATAGTAGAATCAGCATTTACCATTAGATAAGTATGCATAGTAGTGCTGCGCTATGCCAAGTAATGTACAAATGCTGAGTATACAGAAATAGTGCTTTTTATTTATGGATCATTTCTGGCTATGTGTGTGATGTATGAATCTATTTTTGTTTTGACCAGATTAAATGTATGAATTGGGGTTGATAGGACAGTGGTAAAAATGTAGAGCAAGCAAAGGGTAGGACACTGGAGGACTGATTAAGGAACATGTAGGATGGTGGTGGGGAGGCACCAGAGCTATTCACTTCTTCATAAGCTAACATTTCATTTTTACAAAGAACATGGGAAATGTGGATAGTTACAGCATAAAGGGTGTGTGACAACAACATAACAATGGGTGTCCATGTGTGTGATGCTCTGCTGTTTTAACAGAAATCAATTATTGTTTTATAGTAGGGAACGTATTCAGGAAAGGAAACATCCGACTCTACAGAATGGGATGTCCTCACAAGATTATTATTTCAGGGCATATCTCTCAATATTAAGTGCAAGAAATCTGGACAAAGCCAAAAGTAATAGGGGATAAAGACTAAAAATTGCAAACTGATTTTAATATTATTCTCACACCTATGGCAAATTTTTAGAGTGTCCAATCCACCTACTGCATGCCTCTGGAAAGTGGGAGGAAACCGGAGCAGCAGGAGGAAACCCACTCAAACACAGGGAGGACATGCAGACTCCATACAGATGGCATCCCTGCTGAGGAATGAACTGGGGAACCTCATGCTGTGAGGTGACAACTCTATCTCCTGCTCTCCTATTTCACCCATGGTCATTGTACTGCCCAAGGAAAACATATAGATTGGTATATAAGAAAAATGTGAATTTGATGAATTCATTATTGATGTGTAAAATTGCTTATCTAACAAGTATGGAATTATCATGGCAGGGATAGCCAGATGGTCACCTTAATATCTTAGAATGTGGCTAGAATTACAGACTTTGTGTTACTATGTATTTTCTGAAGGGTATCACATTTGAAACTCAAATGTATGTCATTATTTAGTGACTTCAATTCTCAATGATTTGTCATAAACATCAAGTTTTAAGAGGTAAAAATCAAAACTATAAGGCACTAATCTGTACATTCTGTGAAAATCAGGAGAGTTGAGTGATATGCCTCAGGGTTTACACTTGATAAATATACAGATATGTCACTGAAGCAGTGTTCACAGTTCTGTATTGCTGTGCTGTTCATATACAACTACATTAGTATCTTGCCAAGTTTTCTCATGGTATTGCATATCTGCAATATATTCCACAGCAAGCACACTGAAGTGTGTAATTATTATAATTACTGATGTGAGCACTCTGGGTGACACATAGCCATGTTATTAGGCTTAACAGCCACAGTCCACAATTATACTACCTCACCATTATATACTACATGAGTAGCTAACATTAAAATACATTGAAAAAGGATCTCATGTATTTCTCTACATAAAAGTATACTATTCATCATGTAGATTCACACCCTGCACGCTGTCACTCAGACCATACTTCATTAGTATGTGGAGTCATTCTGGCAGTTAAACCAGAATTGTAATTTTCTGCATTGATTAACATACAAAATGCTAAGTGAAGTGCACAACTGCCAGGTTTGTTTGCAAAATGGATAGCTAAGTGCTTGTGCATGAAAAATAACTGTTTTGAGTTTTGCATAGGATGCCAGCTGTCATTCCCTACAGGGCATTAATGACTGGCACTAATACCAATGCCAATCATAATGATTTCTCAGATTTAGAGATTTCTGTACTTTCATGTAGATTATACCTTCATAAGATCTGAACACTGTATCTATGGCATTACATGACTATTTAAATTAAAAAGGAAAAAGTCAAGCACATATATGTGACTCTATCATTTTCTGCACTTCATTTCAACTGTACTGTTATCCTAGATAGCATAGTCTTGATTCAGATCTGCTGAATATAGTTTGTTATTGATACACTCGAGCAATAAGCCAAGCCAACTTACATTAAGAAGCCCCCCCCCCCCCGAGATCCAGCTTTGTCTGAACTGGGGATTGCTGGAGGAAGGTTCATTGTATGCTTTCCTATTGGTAGATTAGCTTAAAGGTGGTTATCTTCTTCTTTATTTAAGCCTTGTGTTTGAGAGTTGCTGTGCTCATTGCAGCAAGAGTTAGCAGTACCCTGTGTGGATGCAAATGCATTGAAACACAGTTTTCCATATACATCTGTCAGTGGAATCCTCCCAGCTTCCCTGCTGCACTATGGGCAACTCAGCTGTGTACTGAGCAGTGTTGACACACTTAACATACCTAGCCTTCATTAGAACAATGCCTTTATTAATACTAGCTCAAAAATCTAGTCTAACTAGTCCACTCCTTTCCCTAACAGTAGATATGGTAAAAAAACTACTATACTGTAGAGGCAGTTTCCTCTCATTTCTCCTGTCAGTCTGATTGACATGGGCATCCTGAGGCAATGTAGTAATTGCCTCATGTATACTGACAACCACTTACTCCTAAAACAAAAAATACTCTATGTGAGAGATGTAATTGCACTTTGAAATTGGAGTCAATTCCTTCACATAACAACAAACCAGATATCAAACAGGTTGTCAGCACACACACTTCACCTCTCACACAAAATAAGGTTACAACACATAAACCCACATATGCTGAGGTACTCAATAGAAGCCTACTAAAAGATCAGAGACCTCCCAAACGTAAATCACTTGCATGCACTGCTATGCAAATATAACCACTACATATAATAACACATACACCAGTGTCTCAGCAAATAAGCCTCTAAGGCAAAACACCTCAAAACCTAATATCTTATTCATACGTGACTCCATTGTGATAGAAACAGATATCCCCCAAACCAGGCTGGACAAAACGAAGGTCACAGTCAACTGCCTGACAGGTGCTAGGATCCGTCAAATCATGCATGCACTCACATCACTCAACAACATGTACCGTTATGACTCTGTCATAGCCATGTTGAGGTGAATGACTTGAATTGTACCTCTCTGGACTATATGAAGAGAGACATGACTGAACTCTCAGATTATGTGCCCCAGGCAGATATGACTCTAGCCATAAGCAGCATTCTACCTTCACCCAGGATGATGCCACAATGTAAACAAAAATGATTGACTTCAACAGTTGGCTTAGCTTCTGGTGTCAGTCAAGGGGGATCCAGTATCTGTCAGCTTGGGAAGGCATGGTCGACAGGCCACATTGCTTTGCCAGAGATAGTCTGCACCTGTCTACACTAGGCTTTTGGATACTGACAAAGGCACTTGCCTCCCCTGTAGTGCCTTTTTAAGCAATAATCACAGAAAAAGTGGATAAAAAAAAAATGTTTATAAAAATGTATATTTTATATATATGAATTATACTTTAACATAATAATGTTTATTTTTAACAATTAAATGGAACATCAATATAGGTATGGTTACGCAAAAATTATATTAATTGACACTTTGATTTTATTGGTGAACTTATTAATTGAATTTGTAGCTTGGGTATTTAAGGGGAACTGTGGGATTGTTGTACATCTGATGAAGTTGATGACGAAAACGTTATTTGTATGTTTACAACGTTAAAGTGTTGGTTTTGACTTGCTTTGGTGCTTGAATATTGAAAAAACGGTTGCCTACATCCATACTGATCGAGTAGTGCCCTTTTTAAGCAATGTCAAAACAACAAAATTTCCAGCATAACAAAATACACTCAAGATTAACTAAAGATTTTCCTGCTTAATGCTTGGAGTCTGAATGGGAAGCTGCAATCCCTGGAAGCACTTGTCACCTTTGAGATGCTGACATCTGTGTGGTCATTGAAGCATGGTTCAAGGCCACTGAGAGCACCCGGCCATGCAAGGCTACAATGCCTTCCACATGTTTAGACCTCAAAATGAGCATGAAAGAACCAATGGTGAAGGAGTATCCATCTTTATTAAGGCCAAGTACACCTCAAGACATCAAACAATATGAGTTTCTCGAACTAGTCCATGTACAATTAAATATTAGCAAAGTGCTCTACCACATCATTGCTAGCTATAGGTCCCCAACATGAACCAAGAAAAGCACCTACCTGGGTTTACTGGAGTCACTCACCATACATCCCAAAACCTTAGTCATAGGAGATTTCAACTATCCCCCATTGACTGGGAGACATACATGAGCACAAACTTGCTCACCCAGAAGTTCCTGGACTTTTTCAACATAAATGCTATGGAAGAGATAGTCTGTACCCCCACAAGGGACTCAAATGTCCTATACATAGTACTTACCAACATGGGGGTTGACTGCACTCCCCCTGTGTGATGCCCTCCCTGGTAAGGTCTGACCATAAATCAGTCTAGTTGCACCTGACACTCTCACAGGAGCAAAACAAAACTAAAAAAACACTTTTCAAAAGCATTACAACAGCATAGACTCAGCTGTACCTGAACAGATCAAAACCAAGTCCTCCCAAAAGAACAAACCACCCTAGTGAACCTGAAGTATAAACAGCTTATACAACAAGAGGAATAAATTGATGTCTAATAACAAGAGGGAAATGACTCAGCTGCAGAAGAATTTCCCCCACAGCTTGAACAAGCAAATCAGAAATGTTGTAAAGTCCTCTAAAGTGAACGATGAAGCTAAAATCACATCCTTAGCCAAAGATAATCATAAAGCATTCTTTAACTATGTCAGAAATCTAAAAGAGAATGCCCATCTATGTGCTGAACTGGTAGTGAATGGCACCACTCATACTATACTGTAGGAAATTGCCAACCTGCTAGCTGACAGATTTGGCACAAACTTCACCCTCCTGTCCCCACCAGCCATATCCTAAAGCATACCTGACACCAGTCCTCTGCGTAGTATCAATAGAGATCAGGAGATATATGCACTCTTCAAGGCCAAAAACACAGTCTCATTGGGATCAGATAACATCACAGGTTGCTTACTAATCAATCTAAAATAGGGCCTAGCAGACCCACTTGGCATTTTCTTTAACCATAGCCTGGGAACTGGCTTTTTTCCATCAGAGGGTTGGACAGCTACAGTAATCCTCTTGCAGAAAGGGAGGCCATCAACTGACCCTGGGAGCTATAGACCCATAAGTCTAACCAACCTCATTAGCAAGGTCATGGAAATAATCTTCATGGACCTTATCAACAAGGACATAGGTGACCTTCAAACTCTAGCCCTAACCTAGTTTGGCTTTACAAAGGGTAGATTATAGTTATTAAACCCATTAGACTTCTTTGAGATAGTCACCAAAGTCCTGGATGAAGATAAGACAGTGCATACTGCCTATCTTGACCTAGCCAAGGCTTTTGACACAATCCCCTACTCAGGTATCATTGCGAAACTCTCCCAACTGTGGATCAATCCTTATGTCATTAGATGGCTAGCCAATTGGTTCACCGACAGACCACATACTGTCAAAGTTGGTGACTCCACCTGTACCAGTAAAGCCATCACCAGTGGTATAACACAAGGATCAGTTTCATCTGTGAATGGACATTGTGATAAGGGAAGTGTAGTAACCCCAGTTGCAGAGATGGGGGAATCTATCCATAGCCATCTTGATTGTTAGGTATCATACAGGGGTATCAAGAGAGGTGCTCAGAGAAAGTAACAGTCCTTCCCCTGAGGTTGGTATATCCAGTGTATGTGCAGGACTGTTACGGAGCCACATGCAATTTCCACCAGGACATTGGAAGTGATCATCAGACTACTGCATTCCATGCAGTCTGATGTATGAGACTGCATGAACCATGTGTGCGACTCCTAGGCCAGGATGAATGACACACTATACCATGCCATTTTGGTTCATTATCATTTGTTAGGGAAGAGGCAATATCTGTGATGCCAGTCCGCTAGTACTCAGTCAGATGTTGACATGCCAGACCCCACTCCCAGAGTGGTAACACTTCCACTGCTACATTGGTGGTAGATATGTCGACACCCAGATGTGGTCATCCATGTAGTCATGGCCATGGATGTAGCATTATTCACATTCAGGTAGCACCTGACTTCTAGTCAGGATCGTGGAACTAGCAGTGCAACTCCTGGCAGCAGTTATTCATGTGGTCAGGAGCATCCACAAAGAACTTTATCCTCTAGCATGAATGGCTTACACTTTTTGAGGATGCCAGAGCATAGTGCTGAGACAAATTTTGTGGCTGCATCCATGCAGACCCACGCACATACTACACTTCATGTTGACCAAAACATCACACACACACACGCACGCACGCACGCACGCACACACACACACACACACACACACACACACACACACACACACACACACACACACACACACACACACACACACACACACACACTTCAAAATGGAGTTCATTACTTGAGAGTGCATACTTGCTCTTAGGTCATCTCACAACCTCACATTCTTCATCGGTGAAATATTTGCTTTCCTCTAATCCCCCGCACCATGCAAATGATGATTGTGCTCTGCCCTTTGCACAATCAGTCAGTTAGGGTGGCCTCTATCTATTGCACAGGGTAGGCAGCTAATGCATGGATAGTCAAAGCTGCTGTTTTAATTTGAATACATACATCAGCTTTATTTTACCTATTATGCATGCCTTCTGCATTAGAAGTAATAATTAGTAGTATATGTATATGATAGCTTCCTTACCCACATGGGTAAATGATGCTGAGAGTGTGCTTCCCTTTGCATGGATGTCTCACTTGGGCTGCTTATGTTTGATGCTCATAGTCAGCAGGCCATGCATGGTTTAGGCAAATATGTTTCTTTGTAGTGTGACACTGTAGATTGTTATTTGTGTCTTTATTTGCTTAGGTTCTGTAGTCATACTTGTATAAATATCTTGCTCATCCATCTGTGTAGATGATGCTGAGATCGCCATACCTCCTTTTATTTATTTATTTATTTTATTTTACATTTGTTGACCGGGATAGTCCAACTGGATGCATGTCCATTTTCAGCGGAGGCCCGGGGAGAAAAGCTCCAAGGGTAAGCAGATACAGCATTACATAATACCAGCATTACATATTGCAAGCAGACTATTTACAGAGATTACATAAGTAAGCAAGTTAAACAAGTTCCACAGGTTACAGTTAATCCTGAGCACAAGTCAGGATTAAATTAAATTACACAGTAAACTGGTTAACAGATTTTTACACATTCTAGAGAGAGTTAGCCAGGCTTGATACATTGACATAGCCAGTTAAGTGACAAATGTTGTTTGAGTCTAGTTTTAAATTGACCTAAGGTGGAAAGTAAGGTAATATCAGCTGGAAGAGAGTTCCAGGATCTACTTACAGAGTTTGCAAAGAGAGAATCACCGGCTGTGTTATTAATTTTGCTAGTCTGAATTAGTAGTTTGTTAGAGGATCGAAGCAGTCTAGGATTGTTATAGGGGGTGATAATATTTTTAAGTGCAGGAGTATTGTCCGGATTATAGAGGATTTTATAGGCCATAATCAGTTGGTTATACTGGATTAGGCTGGGTAGTTCAAGCCACCCAAGCTGATTTAGATTAATGCGATGATGTGTCCTAAAAGGTAGCCCAGTGGCAAACCTGGCAATGTGGTTGTAACAAATTGAGAGTTTGTTAAGGACAGTCTTGTTTAAATTCGAGAGTAGAGGGGATGCATACAGAAGGGTTGAAAAAAGGTGAGAGCGAGCTATGGCAATTTTAGCTGGAGAGGTTAGGAAGGCTTTTATTCTGTAAAGTGACCCTAGTTTTTTATTGATGGTTTTGATAGTTTGGTTAACATGTAGGTCAAATTTTAGATTATTGTCTATGGTGACACCTAATAGTTTTGTAGATGGGTCAGGGGAGATTATTCTGCCATCATTTGATTTTATGGTAAAGGTGAAAGTGGTAGACCTACGTGTTGGTGAAAATAACAGCATTTTAGTTTTTTTGGGATTTAGGATCAGACGATGTTCAGAAAGCCAGTTATCTATTGTATTAAAGGTGGTCCGGGTAGCTGACCATAACTCTACTGGAGATGTGGCTGAGCAAATCAGAGTAGAGTCATCAGCATATTGGATACAGCTGACTCTTGGGATGACAGTATAAAGGTCGTTAATGAAGATGGAGAACAGCAAGGGCCCTAGTATAGAGCCTTGTGGTACTCCAAGGGTGTTAGGTAGAAGGTTAGAGAGTTTGTTCTGCCAGAGGACAGCCTGCTGTCGATCATTCAGGTAGGATTGAAACCATTGGAGGGCTCCAGTATCTAGACAGAATGTTTACAGGGTGTGGATTAAAAGTTGGTGATCAACTTGGAAATATCCAAAAAGAGGGCTGAGGATATATAATTATTGTTGTGATTATGGTTTATGGTGCTAGTAAAGGCTAGGAGGGCTGAAGTAGTGCTGTGATGAGGACGGAAGCCATGCTGAGTGTCTGCCATAAGGTGATTTTGGATTAGGTGGTGCATGAGTTGTCTATGAATACATTTTTCCATAATCTTTGCAAGTGGAGAGAGTATAGCTATTGGCCTATAATTGGAGAATTCAGTAGAGCTGCCTCCTTTGTGAAGTGGGATTACATAGGATATTTTCCAGATGGTGGGAATTTTAGCTTCTACTATGGTTCAATTGATTAGTATTGAGACGGGGTAAGCAATAACATCAGCTGATTTTTGTAGGTACTCGGCAGGGAGTTGATCAGCAGAAAGTGTAGTGGGTTTTAATTTTTTGATCAAGGTACTGATAAGTGAAGTGGTGACTGATTGGAAGCTGAATGCGAGTAGGTTTCTAGGGCTGCTACTTTCAGGACCAGGGGAGCTAGGAGGTAGTTGGCTAGCTAGGGCTTGAATTGTCTCAGTAAAGAATTGGTTAAAACTATCAGAAACATCTTCAGGGGTTTTATCAATAGTAGCAGCAGGGATTGGGGTTGAAGTTTGCCCAGGATGTAGTAGATTATTTAAACCTGCCCAAAACTTCTGAGGGTTATTTTGATTTACTGTCTGTAAATTACAGTAGTATTGTTTTTTGTCTTGTAAAATTGATTTTTTGGTTTCGTTCCTGGATTGCCTGTATTTAATGTGATCTTGAGGGTCTTTAGAAGAACGCCATAAAGCCCATGCTTTGTTTCTAAGGGTAATTTTGAGTTTAGACTCTATAGAAAGCCATGGTGCAGTATTGGCCTTGGTTCTCTTTGAACAAACAGGTGCATGCAAATCAAGGAAAATATCACCACCAAGTATTAGGTTGAGTCTATACTTGGTGATGAACTTCAGGAATTTGTTTATTAGTTTGTGGTAGTGTTTGGATCTAGAGCTAATGTGCCTGTGGTTGAGATGTTGATAGACTGAACAAGATGTTGGATAGGATCTGGTACTGTAAGTATGGTTGAAGGTGGAAGGATTTACAGCTGGGGTGATCGTATGGCCTTTTGGGACCTGAAATCCTGTGAGAAACTGGTTTTCATACAAGGTAAGGAGGTATGGTGTGAACAAGAGGGGTAGTAAAGAGGAGTATATCATTATCTGTGATTCAGCTAGTGAGTTAAGGAACTGTTTTACCTGGTGATGCAACACGAGAAGATAGAGTGGTGAGGTAAAGGTACTGGAAGGGGGATGGGAGAATGCCAGATGAAAGCTAATAGGTGCTATTAAAATGTAGGTAGTAGAATGGGGGTGGGTGGAATTATCCCAGGTGAAAGCAGATAGGATCTAGAAAGTGGGGGAGTGGCTATAGTACTATAAATTTAGAGGTACTGGGGGCGGGAGAAAATTGGGGGCAGGGAGGGGACAGAAGAGAGCCTGAGTGTAGCGAGGGCAAATGTAGCGGGGCTATTGCAGTTTACAAGGTTTCCTAAGGTGTCCTAAAGCTATAAGGTAAGTATTACAGCTCTTAATGTAAGAGTCAATTTACTTCAGTTACAGGGGAAGGAGGCAACCACTCAATTTGAAACAAAGAGCCCTATGGCTGACCAATATGGTGACCTGCTTAATTACAAAGCACTGTAAGTGAAAGCTTAACAAATGCTTTTTGTGTGTGCAACCTACTCTGTTTAAATGTTGAGAAAAACTGATTGCAGTCCTGTAGACACCGTTTTGTAGGGAACTGTAGAGTTCAACTAGGAAAAGAGAAAAGCAGAGATTCTAGGGTAAGCATGAAGGCAACAACAGGCAGTTATTATATAATAATGCATTCAGAAAGGTTTGGTGTGGGGGGGGTAAAGTAGCATACTTCAGAATGAACTAAGATTTATAGCTAAGAAACCTAAGCAAGAGAGCAATGCAGTAAATAAACACTTGCCAGATTTTAAAGATATACCAGAAAAACTAAATCAATTATTCACAATTGTACAACTGGAAAATTGCCAGTAAAAGCACTTCGGGTATAGCTAGCCCAATTTATTCAAGTCATAAAAGCACTTCTTCAATGTGTGTGTGCAATTTAAACATTAGAAAACACATGCAGCAAGGAGGAGCTCTGATTATACACTTTCTCTAGGTACAGGTTCAGTTTAAACACAAATATTACCACAGAAATTCAGTAAAGTCACTAGCTACTTATAGAGCCTCTGAAAAAAAAATAGAGCAGTCTGTGCAGAATCAGAATTTAGCAGCAGGTCATTCAGTTACACAAAAAACAGTAAAAGATCCATACAATGAAGAATTTTAGGTTTGTTTAACATGGCCTGATTAAAAGTGATGGACAGACTGGCCATGAAATGCATAAAGAATCATTTGTTTGTTGTGTCTGAATACATCATCATTGTTGTCAGTATTTGCTGGATATATCATTGATTATTGTAATGATATTCCTGTATCGGCATTATTAATTTTTACTTAGGGCTTACTTCTGTTTATGTATTGTAGTATTTCTTCATGACAGGTTGGTTACACACTTTTGCTACTGCTCCTGAGAACACTGTAGCCTGGGGTCATGTAAGTGTAATGCTCACAGTAACCAGCCATAAGCAAAGTCTGGTTTGTTTGTATGCATCAATGTTACCATTTGTATCTGCTTATGTATCATGTTAATTAAGTGCTGAGTGTATGTGCAATTTGCTGCCTCATAGCCAGTTCCATTGCATTTTGTGCCCTTGTTCATCTGCCATGATCATCCCCTGCTGCTGTCTCCTCATCTGAGCCATCACCTGTGTTAGCTGCCACTATCTGTGGTGTTGGGAACTGTGGTCATTGTTCTGTGCCACCCTGCTGCACTTGTTTTCTAAGTATAATATTATGTAAGAAGACACACACAGTCAGCATTTTTCCAGAAGTGGCAGAGTCATGTTGCAGGGCACCTCCCAATATATTCAGAAAGTAGAACTGTGATTTCAGCAGCCTAAATCCATGCTCTATGATATTTCTATCATGTGCATATGTTCATTTTGCGGTCTAAAGGTGTGGATGCCATTGTAGCCTTGCAGGGCCGGGGTACTCTCTGAGGCCTTAAAGTAGCTTTCTGGACTGCAAAGACATCTACATCTTCTAGTGACAGAACTGCTTCCAGGGAGTGCAGTTTTTGGTTTAAGGTCGTAGCATTTAGCAACATGACCCTTATTTTGTTCTGAGTGGTTAATTTCATGTTGGCAATTTTGTTTGAGACCTTGCCTAAAAGGCACTATGGGGGAGGCAAGAACTTTTCTCCTATCAAAGTAATGTGCCGATAAAGAGGAAATTGGTATACCAGTGTTTATTGATCTTCATGTTTCTGTTGTGACTATGGGGCCATGCAGGACGTGCATGCTAAGGGCAAAAAAAAAAGAAAATTAAAGTTCATGCACCCAGGCAATGTTAACATTGAAAGAAATCACCTGTAGTCCATAAATATTTTTGTTTGATGGACTTCCAAGATGGCAGCACACTAATCAGCTTAGGTTCAGCTCAACCAGTGTGAGAAAGGAAACTATGAAATAACAACCAGTGATATTGTCAGCTTGAGAAAAATTCAGTTACTGTCTAGTTAATTACACTTCCTGGTTGCCAACAAAGAAAAACTACAGAGAAATTGAAAGAAAACTAGAAAAGATGGAGAGAGAACACTGGCTGGGAAGAATCCTACAGCTGTTCAACAAAAGCAGTCCAAGCTTCAGCTTTGGTACAAGAGATGGCTTTGAAGTAATTTAGAGGAAAAAATGTCAATCAAATATACTCAGAGGTCATTAAAATAAATGAAGCATTGAGGAAATATCAACTCAAATAATAAAAGGCTGGAAAAATAGAAGCTTAAACTAACTATTCACATAAACTGATAAACTGCAAACGTCACAGACTAAAATGAAGAAAATGCTGAATGGGTATGAGACGTCTCAAGAAGAGCTGTTTCAAAAAAATAGAGTACCTTTAGAAGACAGAGCATTCGGAGAAAATGTGAGATTTTCTGCTGTACCAGAGAAACTGAAAGGAACAGACTGCATTAATTTTATAAAATTACAAATAAGCAGCTGGACTGGTATCCCACAGTAGGATTATTTAATTGAAAGGGCACATAGAGTGTATTCTTCAAACCTCGCCATGAGAAAGTAGCCAAGACTTGTATTAGTAAAGATGCAATCATACCAGCATAAAGAGCTGATCCTGGCAAAACTGTGACAGAAGGGGAAATAATTAACAATGGCAGGCAACTGTTTGTGTGAAATGATTATTCACTGTACACCTGGCAGAAGAGAAGCAAATTTATTCTAGCAATCAGGGAATGTTGACTGGCAGGTGTTTGATTCAACCTGCTGTATCCAGCTGTATTCAGCATATTTTTTCCCTGAAAGATCAAAGACATTTTTGGATACTGAACTGGCTAAGGAGGAAAAACCCAAACTAAGATGGCAAAGAGAAGGAGATAGTCTCTCATTCTTCTGACAATAGAGGTCAGAGAGACCATGCCAGTAAAACCTTTTCCAATGTCCAAAAGGAAAATGCTTGAGTGAAAGAAAGAAGCACAGGAGTTGACTAGAAGAATACTTGAACTTGACTGGACTCTGGTCTTGGGAGATGGAGATGAACAAGAAGACCATCAACACTGAAAGTAGTGAACAGTTGGGAGACTATAAAGCCTCAGTCACATTTGTGAAATATGACTTTGCAAGAAAAGGAGGCAGAGAAAGAATGGACTTTTGTTGACTTTGCTAAAGTTCTGGGTGCATTGTAAAGCATATACCCTGCTTTATGTCATTAATGTTTAGAAGGACACTTCTTCTTTCAGCTTTTTCCCAGTTAGGGGTCGAAACAATAGATCACCTGTCTGCTCATGATTAGTAGTGGAGTTTTACGGTGTCGAGTTGCCAGCCCGGCGCCCAACCTTCCACAGAAGGCACACACACACACACACACACACATTCTCACCTAGGGGCAATTTAGAGTGTCCAATCCACCTACAGCATGTCTTTGGGATGTGGGAGGAAACCACGCAACCACAGGGAGGACATGCAGATTCCGCACAGAAGGCACCCCAGCCGAGAATCGAACCAGAGAACCTTTTGCTTCGTTAGCATACATCATGGCTCATTATATAATCATTAGCTTATTGTTTTGCTAGCCCCTGTTTTGCAGCCAGCCATGCTGTGCATTGATGTTTTGTAAATGATAAAATCCCTGTTCATAGCTGCTTACCATGTGCAGAAACTTAGCATGATGAGTGAACATTCATGAATCCTTGCTTAAGAATCTAAAATGAGACAGTGAAACTTTAGGTATAAGAATGAAAATAAGAATTTTATGTGCAGTATTTGCAGTATATTGGGAATTTATTGGTTGACCAGAAACAGATTTTCAAGAAATAAAGGCAGAAGAATAAAATCAAGACTTATGCTATACATAGTATTCAGATCTGTATCTAAATGACCTAGCTCCCCTTTAACTCTAAGCTGAGAACAAAAGAAACAAAAAGGGACCAAAGAAGCAAAAATAAAGTTCTTCTTTAAGCTGTTTCAAACTGCTTGTTGCAGTGAAATTCAACACATGCAGCACTGAGTGCTTCAGCCCTGACTGCAAATGCAGTATGGACTTTCAGAAACTTTGCCCAACCAAGGTGATGCCTCTGAAACATGTACAGTACCAATTTATTCCACAGGAAATTTGTTAGGAAGACAAGAAGTATTTTTACAAGAAATTGAAAACAGAAGTTAATGATGCTCATTATTTTGATTGTATATTTTATCCTGCATCTCTAAGGCATGGCAACTTTCATGTGTTAAAGATAATTTTCTGAAATTCTGTTTTTTGTTGTTTCATGAAATTCATGTAGCACAATTGTTCACTAAGTTCTTTAGGTGGATTGCTATGATCTGCTGTGGGAAGTTTATAGAAGCTCCTTCCACACATTTATTTTCTACCACGTGGCAATGTAACGTCGTACTGTTACTGGAGTTGTCATGGTCAGTACTCTGCTCTGATTAACAGAGCCAAAATAAATAAAAAGATAAATAAACTGAGGGGAGTTTTACTAATAATTAATTGAACTGAGAAGGTCAATGTCTGCAGATGAGCACTTCGAATATAAAGCTAGAGAGCATGAGTGTTCTGTCGGTTACTGACCTTTTTCCGAGTAGTACAGTTCTACATTTTTTCTACATTTGTATATTCCTTTTCTCAGGGGTGGCTCAGAAACACTGTCTTGCTCAGTCACACAATAGACAGATGGAGGTGGAAGGAATCAAACCCTGTACCAGTTCACAGTTCAAAGCCTTAAACCTTGGTGTTGATGGCCAGATGGTGTTACCAATATAGCGATAAGTTAGTGAAATCAGACATTTTATTTACAATGATTTGTGATACATTTGTGTTGTAAGCTGAATGCAAGGAAGTTACAAGAATGCTTTACTGTAACCTAAGGCTGAACTACAGTCCAAGGTGAGATTATAAACAACTGAGTAGCAAGCTTTTAGCTGATTAAGGACTCTGTAATATAATGAATGTATTGTTAGAAAATCAGTTAGGAGTAGGGGAGAAGACTTAGTTAACAACCATTGCTATGAGTTGAAATAAATCTGGCCTATATTTTCAGTTGCTTACAGAGCAAACATTTTTACAACAATGTCATTCTCTAATGGGTTCAGACTTCTTAAAGTAGTGTTTGCTAGGAAAGTCTAAACTTAACTTGAGAATATTAAAACATTTTATGAAGATAACAGCTTGTATTCTACATATTGTAACAGCTATATCACAACTTTCTAATTAAGAAGAGAACACAGTCTACTCATTCATAACTATTTTTAATGCAAACTTGCTTGGCAGTGAGTGTATTAGTGAAATGAGTGACAAATAAAGTGCTTCAGCAATACTACTATGTGCTGATAAATGTTCAGTTGCTAATCACTGGCATTACTAGTTTCTGCATCTGAAAAGGTTTCTGATGCTTTGTTTTCTTTACTCAAAAACTGGTTGACTTGGTGCATATAGTCTTTTAAGTAAATTTCTTTGTTTTTCATTGTAAGCATTGATTTCTACACAGAACAAGTGTAGATCACAACTAAAGGATGTTCCCGTGGTTTCTCCTGTTAGAATACCATGAGTAAAAAAAAGTGCTGCTATATTACTGTGCTGTCTCTTCTCCATGTGCTCAGTTGACCTTGCCATGGGTTAATACTCAGTTCAGATGTTCTGCCTTATTTGGCACTCTAAAGAAATCTGTATTTAATATGCTCCAGAGTTAGGTTGCTTGCCTACCACCCCTGCCTGCCTTTGTTAATGATGGACTTCAACAGCAGTTCAGGGAAGCATACTAGTTCCTAGCAGGCATCCCTCTTACTAACAACACAAGTAAAATATAAAGTCTTAGAAAGAAAGATGGCTGTTTCTTTTAGACACAACTGGTTTATCATTCCAGATCATGTTACCGTGTGATTATGTTTATAATCTATGCAACCATTTTCAGTTTAAAAATTATTCTAAGGTATAGGGTGTCTAATTTGAGAAATATGTAATATATTGTAATATAATATGACTGGAGGAAAAGCCCCTCAGAGACAGAAAAAAAAATACTGGTGCACACATTAGAGCAGGTTTAATGAGCAGACACTTAAATTATATATGCATATAATAATTTGAAAATTTCCCATTGTCCTCGTAAGTCAGAGACCAGAACTTGCAGTAGAACATATATAAATGTACTTTTAACCTTTTTCCTGTTTTCTCATATCTGCAGTCACATTTATAAGCATGTGGTTTTGATTCGAACATAATTACACTATACAAAGATCCAGTTAGTGTTACACAGCCACCTACTTGATGCAGGCAATGTGACACAAAAGCACTATTTTAGACATTGAGTTGCATGTGTAGCTAGGGTTACCACCTTTTCAAATGCCCAAAGTGGGACATTTTTTGTAGAAGAGTGAGATTTTGCAGGACAAATCATACCCATGGCAAGTGCAAAGGGCAGAACTTCATTTTTTTTGCACAAATAAAAGCTCATTCTTATAGCATTTGAGTTGCTTATGCTGTTTCATATAACATGTAGGCATTTCAGACAGAAAATAACTGTTTTATGCAACTATTAAAGAAAACTTGGGAAATACTTTTTGTCCTAAAATCTCAGGACATTTGCCATTTTGTAGTTTTTTTAGCAGGACGCAACTGCCCAAAGAGGGACAGGTGGTAACCCTATGTGTAGCATGTAGCAGTATTTGGCCTTACATTATGAAACACAGTTCTCTTGTATTCACAAAAAATCATGGACCAACATTCATTTATTTATTTTACTTTTTTTTAACCAGGTAAGAGGACTAGTCCATGAATCATTTTCAGCCACTACCTGAGACAAACAGCAAAGATACTGTATATAACAGCAAATTAAAATATTTGGCACTGGACATTTAATTTGATTGACAATAACAGACATTTTATATAGTGCAGAAGAACATACATAAAACACTTAGGAAAGAAACTTAAAATATTTTTTTCAAATGAATATTAACTCAAGAACTCTTTAACATATTAATGATACAGATGTAGGTCATTGGCATAGTAAGTAAAAACAATGAGTAAAAAGCTAAAAGGAATGTGGAGTATTTATAGCAGGGACCTTTATAGTTAGAACATGTTTAGTCAGTATTACGACTGGAAGGCAGCTGCTGAAAGTTCGTAACAGAAGAAAATTAGGCCATGTCAGCACAACATGCATGGTAAACTAAATACACATTGAACAGAATTTTAATGTCTTCAGGAGGTAACAAATGACACATTTGCATTTGTATAATTAAACCAACTAATTGCTATGAATACTTCACTGTAATTCCTTTTTGTAGATGTCTGGAGTCAGATCATAAGCGATAGTCCAGGTCATGAGAATGGCCCCTCTGGTGATGGGGGAACGAACTAGCTAATTCAGAAATTCTCACTTACTCCTTGTGGAGGGTTAAGCCTAAAAGAGGATGAGGACCACCTGAGGGTGGTTGTATGGTGGAGGTCTTGTGAACAGAGTCAGGTGACAGCTCTGGTGTATCAGACTTTCACTGGCCCCTCCATTTTGATGTACTTGTGGGAGCAAAGTTTGTTAATTTAGTTTAGTTTTTTATTTTGCTTTATTTAATTTATAAAAAGAGAGAGAGCAGATAGTTCTCTAAGAGTATGGGACCAGCTATCCGGCTATGCTAGTTGTTCATCCGATGGCCTTCTTTGGTGGAAGGTCTATTACTGAAGCCTAGTTTGGAGCAACATTTTGTTTCAACCAGAGTTTCTCATCTGTGAAAAAATTCATAAGAACATTTCTATGGTGGAGTCTAGATAGTCAAAAAATACGCTGATGTAGTGCTATAAGATCCTTTATTGGTTTTCAAGAAGAAGCCATTCAAGCGCTGTATCCAAGAAAAGTTACCATGATGCCTCTTGAATAACATTGCTTTGAATTCTGCTTGAATCCAAAAGATCTGAATTCCCTGAGGAATTATATCTCAACTATTTTATGAGAGAAATCCATATACACACTCTGACTTAATATAATAAGTTCTATGGCTTCTGCATGAAGATGAGAGGGGTTTTTCCCCTGAAGGGACTTTATCTGAAAAGAGTACAGTTATGCGCTCAGCATTGTTCAAACTAATGACACTCATTCTACCTACATACAACCCAAGGGAGCAGATAATGTCTGAAAGGACAGCAGAGTGCTAAAAAACACTATTTACTACAACAAAATAAACTACAGTAAATAAACATGTGTTAGGTTACAATAATTAGGTGCACTGTTTCATCAGCTACTCTCATCTTAAACACCATACAACCAGGTTTTGATTCATTTGTGATGCAGTTTACAATATTAGGACTTCAATTGAAACAATTATTTACAAACCAGTAAGAATTGAGGAAGTGACTATATGCTAACTCACCATTTGCCAGATTTGTTGAAATGACATATACTGTTGGTAAAGTGTTCCAGGACAGGGGGGTCCACTCATATCATACCCCTTCCTACAAATGACAGGTACATAGACATGTTACTTTTCTATCTGTAGCAGTTAGCACCTTGTCTTTACCAATCCATTAGTCAGAATCTTGATGAGCAACTGAAGTACATAAATGCAACCAAACTGCATATTTTACGCTTGTCTCGCATTTTCTTGAATTCCACTTGTATTTTGAATCCCCAGTTTGTTTTCAAAGGCCATTTCATCTCCCTATAGTACTCTGCAAAAATAGATAGCACTATTCACCCATCATATCTCTGCCATTTTAATGTACCTTTTTATATGCCTTACCTGTTGTAGTTCCTTTGTGGCAGTTTGATATTTATGCCGTGTCCTGTCTTTCCTAAATTTTTTCATCATATCCATGTTAAATTTGGTTAGCCATTTCCTTTTTTGAAGAATTTTTTATTCTCAATAAAACATGAAAAACATATATGTACAATATGTACAATAATCAAAAATGAATATATATATATATATATATATATATATATATATATATATATATATATATATAAGTTGCACTTCAAATACTTATGACTGATGCAAACGAGTGACTAATTAAATTGGTAAAGTTAATACATTCATTCAATTACTAATTTTTGACTTTCTACCACTAGGTCTCATTATAATAACTCGTATCACTTCTTGGCAAACAGTAGTAGGTAAAGTCATAAATTCAAAAAAAAAGTAATTAGGTGGAGCCTAGGTGGCCAACTGAGAGCAGTGAATTTTGAGAGCTCCATAAACTAGTATAATAATATAGGAAAATTTTATTATTTTCAAGTTTAAAATGTCAGAATTCTATAGATAAACTATTAAACTACATAAATATCAATTTTGGTGGAGATATACAAAAATTTTCCTGTCAAGTAACTTGGAGATATATTGAGTCACTGAATATGAACAACTCAAGGAATTCTCATCCAGATGTTGCTTTGAAAAAAAAAACAGCAATTAATGACATCTACCTTACAGGAACTATCTTTGAAGAGGGATGGCTTTAAAAATGACTTAGAAAACCTCAAATTAAATTCTCAAAAACAAACTGATACTCTTAATGAACTATTACAGCAACACCATACAAAAATAACAAATATAGAGACTTCCCTAAATGACATTGAAGGGAGATTCAAAGAGGAAGAATTCCAAAAAGAATTTCTGCTTAAACAGAATACATGGCTGCTTAACAAAATAGATGACTTAGAAAACAGGGAAAGGAGAAACAACATAAGGATCTTTGATCTGCCTGAAAACACTGAAGGTGAAGACATTATTTCATTCATAACAACCTGGATTCCTGAATTTTTAGACTTGAAAGAGAGACTTTCATTTGGAATTGAAAGGGCACATAGAGCACCGAGGAAACCTGTTTCTAACTCAACAAATACTCCACATAGATCCATAGTTATAAATCTTTTTTCATTTCTGGACAAGGAACTAATATTAAAATCTGCTTGGAGAAAATCACCCTTAAAATACAATCAAAGCCTGATAAGGTTTGACAATGATTATTCTTCCAGAATACTAGAACAAAGGAAAAAAAGTCTGGCCAATAATAAAACTGTTGAAACAAAACAACATTAAAGCACCGCTGGCCTTTCCAGACAAGATAAAAATACTTTTTGCCAATGAGATGAGAACCTTTAATGATTTAGAAGAAGCTACTATACATACATACAAATGTTTCAAGCACGGGCATTAAAGCCCTTATAGCTTGCCAATATGTCAAAACACTTGTTCCCATAATAAATGTCCAGGCTGTTCTTAAAAATATCTAAACTAGTACTTGCGTTAATGTAATTAGGTAGTCTGCTCCAAGCATCAGCTACTCTGTCAGAGAGCCAATTAGTACACTTCTCATTCCTATACAATCTTCTACATAGGTTATCTAATGATTCTCTAGTACTTTTTGATAACCCCAAACATTCCCAGAGGTAGTTGTCCCTAAATGCCCTATATACCTGAATAAGATCTCCTCTTAAATATCTATAAGAGATACTGTACGAGTTTAGATATTTTAGTCTTTATAATAACTTAGATTTTCACATCCATGGATGCCCTTAGTATATTTCCACTGTACACTTTCCAGTTTATTCATGCTTGTTTTCCTATAGGGTTTTCATATTGTTATTCCATACTCAAGTTTGAGTCTAATGTAACTAACAAACAATGACTTCATTATGTTTAATTTCCTAGACTTTATAAATCTTTTTATACAACCTATAGTTCTATAACTATCATTAGCCAATTGGTTGATATGATTAGAAAAACTCATAGCTGAATCTACCCATATACCCAGGTCATTAATGAGTCTACAGTTTCAATCACTGTGTACTGTATTAAATATTCACCTTTCAGTTTATGTCTCCCAAATCTCATATGCTTAGTGTTTTATGTATTTATCAACATATTATTCTCCTGTGCCCAAATGGTCAATTTAGTCAAATTATTTTACAGACATACCTTATCTGTAACACTTGTAATCAGTTTACCCAATTTCAGGTCATCAGCATATAGACTGTAGAACACCTCAGATGAAAAAGTAAAGTCTGAACGATACAATCTAAACAAGCAAGGGCCTAGTACAGAGCCCTGTGGGACACCTTGACTGTAACCAAGGATTTCACTCGTCCAGTTGGTGTGTGATACTTGCCATGTCATATTTGTAAGCCATGCAGCTATCCATCTTATCAACAGTACATCAATACCTAGTTGTACTAATTTATTGATTAGTGTTTTGTGCATGACTCTGTCAAATGCTGAAGTTAAATCTATATAGATCACATCACAGCACAATTTTTCATTCATAGCTGTTATTATATTCTTATAGAACATCATGTTACAGGTGGTAATAGATCTATTTTCAACATATGCATGCTGATATATGGTTTCAAGTCCCAACTTATCCAGTTCTGACAATAACTTATCCAGTATTACCTTCTCCATTATTTTTCCACAACTTGAAAGAAGACTTAAGGGTCTATATGATTTTGGTATTCATCAAAAACAATAACATAGTGTCTATCCCAGAAGAAATGGAATGGATAGCCCCTACTCTTAAAAGAATAAAAGAAACAAATCCTTTGGCTGATTCTAGAAAGAAGAAACAAAAAACTGATTCCAAGATAGCTGTCCCAAAAAATAACTCTTACGACTACATCTCTCAAAGTATCAACTGATATGGCACATCACTTGTCATCTGTTTTTATTTTTAAAAAGGAGGGTTTCTTAAACAACTAAGAAACAGTAATGATTTATTCAGAATGGTCAAAATGTCCAATAATTCTTCACAAACAAAGGTAGGTCAAGATGGGTTACTATTGACATTATATATAAGCCAAACAAAGCAACATATAATACAAACACTGAAGTTTCTATTCCCCTACTTGAACTCAATGAATACTTATCTTGTTCATTTTCATTGATTTTACTTATAATAATTTAAGTAATTAATTAATTCAACAAGGTACCATTCATCAGAGTTCAGACTCAAATGTAACAAATTAACATCATATATAATAGCAGTAAAAGTAGAGTGCTTTGGAAAAAAATGCTGCCATGGAGACTAATGCCTTCTTCAGTTAAAGTATGATTTAGAAATGTCATGTGTATCCTGGTTAAATAATAGTAGCAAGCTCTTAGTACAAATGTCATCATTATTCTGTTTAAATATAGTTAATATCAATTATGGCAGGTATCACAGCTATGAGTGCTGTTTGATCAGCCCTGATATGGTGTGCATGGATGCAGCTGTGTCTGACAGCTAGTACAAATGTCATTATTATTCTGTCTAAACATAGTTAATATCAATTATGGCAGGTATCATAGCCTTGAGTGCTGTTTGATCAATCCTGATATGGTGTGCGTGGATGCAGCCATAGTACAAATGTCACTATTATTCTGTCTAAACATAGTTAATATCAATTATGCCAGGTATCATAGCTTCGAGTGCTGTTTGATTAAGTTTGACATGGTGTGTGTGGATGCAACTGTGTCTGGCAGCTGTTGTATGTTGACGTTTTCATCTCCAGGAAGCTGTGGGTTGCAGCTTGTGATCGAGGTTTACTGATGCTTGTGTATTAGGAAGAGACATTTGGTGTTTTAGCCTTGATCCAGGGGAATGGGTGGATAAAACTGTGATTTGGGATATTTTGGAAGAGAACAATTTGCTTATAGATCTGCTGAGTGAGAGGAGGGAAGGCTGGAAGAATGTGTTATCTCTTGTTGTGGCGGCTTGTAGGGAGTTTTTTTTATCTGTTTCTCTCCATTCTTTTCCTGGATGCTGCCTCGCTGAAAGGGAGGGAATTTGAGCTTGAGGTTGCAGTGAAGTGAAGCTTTGCTTTAGGTTCATCGTGAGCCTCTGGTATGCAGTACACAGACACACTAACAGAAACGGATGCTCCCAGGTTGCTATGGTAATGGAGACAGACTGATGATAATGCTTAAAGCTCTGAGGAGCCTCAGAGATGATTTTCAGCAATGAAGTTTTTGGTTTAAAAAAAAAAAAAAATATATATATATATATATATATATATATATATATATTTATATTCATATATATACATATATATATATATATATATATATATATATATATATAAATATATATAAATATATATACATATATATATATATATATATATATATATATATATATATATATATATATATATATATATATATATATATATATAAAATAAAAGGGCTGTTTTAAACCACATGTAAACATATGTATGGTCTCCCAACACTTTGTTTAGCTCATTAAGTTGATTCTTGATAAAAAAATAAATAAACAAGCACAATTTTATATTTAAAATGTATTTTGTTCCAAACACATTAAGGACTTACATAAGAGTGGAAGTCTAAGTTATTGTGAAAGACTAAGAGCACTTGGTCTTGTGCAGTACCCTTTGCAGTGGTCTGGGAGGTGAGCTTGCTTGGATGTGTTGGGCATATGGGGATAGCTGATTCTAGGGGTGTTTGGGGTTGCTGGGAAGTGCTAGAGAGTCATCAGATTTCCTTCATGGAAATATCTGCGGGAATGGAAGTTGTGTTGAGTGGTTCACTGGCAGAGTGGCCACTGCATGGAAGAGGCTGGTAAAATGGAACAGGACAAATATTGGTTTGGATATTTTAAGAACAGCCTGGAAACACACCACTTGAGCTAGTGAATGGTATTCTGGCAGAACTGGATGGGCATTGTTGCCCCATGCTTGAAGTACTGATATGTGTGCATGTAAGGACTGAAATATACTTATAACAAATGAGAAACTAGAAGGGTCTCATAATTTAAAGTCTATGGACTATATAAACATGCTTGGATGGAACTAATAATAATAGTAAGCATTACAGCTTGTGGTCTCTCAAATAACTAAGCAGCAGCCAAAAAACAAACAAACAAACAAACAAAAAAAAAAAAAACACATACACAATAGTTATGCAATGTATAATTTTAGTAAAGCTAGACATAAAATATATAATCATCATATAAGATGAAGCAGTCTGCTGAATTTAGATATTAAAGAAAGGTTTTAATAACATGGGCTTGTGTATAATAACACTACTGGCTTAACTTGTCATAAATGACATACACTACATTGAACATCAAGGGGAAGCATGATGATTTTCTTATATAAGTAAATACGCATAACAAGTCATGTAATTGCTTTAACTTGAATTGTAGTTTTTGTAACCCATCTTGTCCATATATAATACTTAACTGTTTACCAAGGTAACTATTGCTTTATACATGACATCAAACTGACAAAGTTGTTTAAAATAAACAATAGAAGCCTGAACTTGAAATGCCACAGAATGTAAAAATCATATTCTGAACAAATATTATTAAATTGACAGTAGACACTCAGTTTAATAACATGGGCTTGTGTATAATAACACTACTATTTTAACTTGTCATAAATGACATATACTATATTGAACATCAAGGGGAAGCATGATGATTTTCTCATATAAGTAAATGTGCATGCAAGTCATATAATCGTTTTAACTTCAGTTATGGTTCTGTAACTCATCTTGACCATAAATAATACTTAAGCTGTTACCAAGGTAACTAATGTTTTATGCATAACATCAAACTGACAAAGCTGTTCAAGGGAAACAGTAGAAGCCTGAACTAGGAATGTCACAGAATGTAACACTCACATTCTGAACAAATAGTATAAAATTGACAATAATCACTAAGTTTAACCTTTGCTGATTATACAAAATAGAATGTTGCCATTTAAATCTAAAAACTTTCAGTATATGCCATAAAATGGCAATTTATAAATATGGAAAGGGAACTTATAATCATTAATCACAATAAGTGAATTTGTTGTTTTAACCTATAATTTCACTCATTTTAGAATAAGAAATGACCGATATGAAAATCCTTATGTATAGGAAATAGGGGGAAGAGGGATGCACTAATAATTAAAATGCACTAACTCATCAATGTTCACATAAAACAAACTTGATGCTTTAAGTAAGTTAGCAACAAACAAAGTGATTACTTAAATGCCAGCAAACAATGAAATATAACTTCTGATATATCCAGTAAAATACATTGTATTATAAACATTAATTATAAATATTATTACCATCTATTTATATTAAGTAATAAGTTTTGAAAGACTTCATCAATAAGGGCGAATATGTTAAGTAACTGTGCTATAATCTTTTACTGTGGTTTTATATATGATACATACTATTTTACTATGATTGAATTGCTTGTCATCTATCTTTCATGTAAATATTAATTGCTTATACAATAAGTAGACATTTATATTGTATTATAATTCTGTCTAATCTACAATAGTACTATATCTGTTCAAAATAATATAAATATTGCTTATTCCTATTGCAAATATTCTCCATATGATTTCATTCAATTTATGGAGCTCAGATGTTCTGGATTGTCAAGGTATGAGTGATAATCTGATGGATTTAGGTTTATCCATCAGATTAGGAATGATTTTCATTCCATGGCTAGTGCGGCTCTTAGTTTTGTAAACATTTATTAATTTAAATTTGTTATTTTACAAAAACATTTTTAGTATGCCTGACCAAAACATTACTTTATTGGTAAACACTCAAAGTATAAAACTGATAATTTCCTTTAAAAGCTCAAACATATATTTTATAGTTATCAGAGGAAAATGTTTAATAGTCACAATAAAACAAAAAATACATAGTCTAAATAACCTAAGATAGATTTAACTTTAGTATATTTAAATACCAATGGCTAACCCAGCCACTGGGGATGCACAAGCCAGTACATTTATTTGTGCTGGTCTCAAGCCTGGATAAATGGGGAGGGTTGCATTAAGATGGGCATCTGGCATAAAACATTGCCAAATCATTCATGCAGACAGCAGTAAATATTTACATGCCGGATCGGTCGAGGCGACCACCACCAATACTGTTAGCCAACAGGGTGCTGGCAGAAATTGGGCTACTGTTGGCCAAAGGAGGAGAAGAGGGGGAAGGCATTGCTGAAGGCAGGAAGAGAGGAGAAAGGCTAGGACTCTGGTAATGAGGGTCATAACTTTGAATGTTGACAGTATGACTGGTATAGGGAGAGAGCTAGCCGATATGATGGACTGAAAGAAGGTTGGTATATTGTGTGTGCAAGAGACCAGATGGAAGGGGAGTAAGGCTAGGTATATTGGAGGTGGGTTCAAATTGTTTTATCATGGTGTGGATGGGAGGAGAAATGGCGTAGGAGTTATCCTGAAGGAACAGTATGCTAAGAGTGTTTTGGAGGTGACAAGAGTGTCGGATAGAGGGATGTTTATGAAGCTGGAAATTGATGGTGTAATGATGAATGTTGTTAGTGCATATGCTCCACAAGCTGGGTGTGAGATGGATGAGAAAGAAAAATTTTAGAGTGAGTTGGATGAAGTGGTGATGACTGTATCCAAGAGTGAGAGAGTGGTGATTGGAGCAGATTTCAATGGGCATATTGGTGAAGGGAACAGAGGGGATGAGGAAGTGATGGGTAGGTATGGTGTTAAGCAAAGGAATGCAGAAAGTCAGATGGTAGTGGATTTTGCAAAAAGGATAGACATGGCTGTGGTGAATACATATTTTAACAAGCGGGAGGAGCATAGGGTGACATACAAGAGTGGAGGAAGATGCACACAGGAGGATTATATCTTATGTTGGAGGTCCAGTTTGAAGGAGATTGGAGACTGTAAAGTGGTGACCGGGAAAAGTGTAGATAAGGGAGCATAGGATGGTGGTTTATAGGATGACATTGATAATCAAGAAGAGGAGGAGTGTAAGGGCAGCACCAAGGATCAAATGGTGGAAATTGAAAAAGGGTAATTGTGAGGTGATGTTCAGGGAAGAGTTAAGACAGGCACTGGGTGCAGTGAAGAGTTACCAAATAGCTGGGTAACTACAGCAGAGCTAGTAAGGGCGGCTAGAAAGGTGCTTGGTATGACATCTGGACAGAGGAAGGACAACAAGGAGACATGGTGGTGGAATGAGGAAGTACAGGAGAGTATACAGAGAAAGAGGTTGGCAAAGAAGAAGTGGGATTGTCAGAGAGATGAAGAAAGTAGACAGGAGAATAAGGAGATGAGGTGCATTGCAAAGAGAGAGGTGGCGAAGGCTAAGGATAAGGCATATGAAGAGTTGTATGAAAGGTTGGGCAATAAGGAGGGAGAAAAGGACCTGTACCAATTGGCTAAACAGAGGGACCGAGCTAGGAAAGATGTGCAGCAGGTAAAGGTGATAAAGGATAATGAGGGAAACATACTCACAAGTGAGAAGAGTGTGTTGAGCAGATGGAAAGAGTACTTTGAGGGGTTTATGAATGAAGAGAATGAGAGGGAGAGAAGGTTGGATGATGTGGGGATAGTGAATCATGAAGTGCAATGGATTAGCAAGGAGGAGGTAAGGATAGCTATGAAGAGGATGAAGAATGGAAAGGCTGTTGGTCCAGATGACATACCTGTGGAAGCATGGAGGTGTTTAGGTGAAATGGCAGTGGAGTTTCTAACCAGATTGTTTAAAGAAATCTTGGAAAGTGAGAGGATGCCTGAGGAATGGAGAAAAAGTGTTTTGGTACCAATTTTTAAGAATAAGGGTGATGTGCAGAGCTGTAGTAACTACAGAGGGATTAAATTGATCAGTCACAGCATGAAGTTATGAGAAAGAGTAGTGGAAGCTAGGTTAAGAAGGGATGTGATGATTAGTGATCAACAATATGGTTTCATGCCGGGAGAGAGCACTACAGATGTGATGTTTGCTCTGAGAGTTTTGATGGAGAAGTACAGAGAAGGTCAGAAGGAGTTGCCTTGTGTTTTTTTAGACTTAGAGAAAGCATATGACAGGGTGCCTAGAGAGGAGTTGTGGTATTGTATGAGGAAGACAGGAGTGTCAGAGAAGTATGTAATAGTGGTACAGGATATGTACAAGGGTAGTGTGACAATGGTAAGGACTGCGGTGGGAGTGACAGATGTGTTTAAGGTGGAGGTCGGATTACATCAAGGATCAGCTCTGAGCCCTTTCTTATTTGCAATGGTGATGGACAAGTTGACAGACGAGATCAGACAGGAGTCCCCGTGGACTATGATGTTTGCAGATGACATTGTGATCTGTAGTGAGAGTAGGGAACAGGTGGAGGAGACCCTGGAGAGATGGAGATATGCTCTAGAGAGAAGAGGAATGAAGGTAAGCAGGACTAATACAGAATATATGTGTGTGAATGAGAGGAAGGCTAGAGGAATGGTGAGGATGCAGGGAGTAGAGGTGGCGAAGGTGGATGAGTTTAAATACTTGGGATCAATAGTTTAGAGTAATGGTGAGTGTGGAATAGAGGTGAAGAAGATAGTACAGGCAGGATGGAGTGGGTAGAGAAGAGTGTCAGGAGTGATTTGTGACAGATGAGTACCAGTAAGAGTGAAAGGGAAGGTCTACAAGAGGGTAGTGAGACCAGCTATGTTATATGGGTTGGAGACAGCGGCATTGACAAAAAGGCAGGAGTTAGAGCTGAATGTGGTAGAGTTAAAGATGTTAAGATTTGCACTGGGTGTGACGAGGGTGGACAGGATTAGGAATAAGTATATTAGAGGGTCAGCCCAGGTTGGAAGGTTTGAAGACAAAGCCAGAGAGTCAAGATTACATTGGTTTGGACATGTGCTGAGGAGGGATGCTGAGTATATTGGGAAAAAGATGCTAAGGATGAAGCTACTAGGTAACAGGAAAAGAGGAAGGCCTAAGATAAGGTTTATGGATGTGGTGAGAGAGGACATGCAGGTGGTTGGTGTGACAGAGCAAGATGCAGAGGACAGGAAGAAATGGAAACAGATGATCCACTGTGGCATCCCCTAACGGGAACATCTGAAAGAAGATGATGATATGATCTTTAAATACCAATGGCTTAAACAATCCTAGCAAGAGAACAAATCTACTGACATGTCTAAAACTGAACAAAGTGCAAATTGTCTTCCTTCAAGAAACTCATTTCAAAACAAATGACAATTCCAAATGGAATCCTAAGGAATATATGATATTGCCGCAATTCACTTATAAGACAAAGACAAAAGGGGTAACAATTTTATGGAAAACAAATGTGATTAACCCCAAAATCATTTATAAGTATGAAGATAAAGAAGGCCTTATGGCATTAGTAATAGTTAAATATAATAACAGAATATGGATACTAACCAATCTGTACTGGTTCCCAGGCATTGGAACAGGAACTGTTACAAAACACTTGGATTTCTTTTCCAATAATTATAAAGGCAACTTAATATTAGAAGGAGATTTTAATTGAATATTTGATATTTCTGAAACTACAAACAAAAGACCCCTGTGTACAGCTTTAAAGAAGTGGGTAGAATAATTTCATCTAGTAGATACTTTCAAATTTAAAGAAGATAAATCTTTGATGTTTTTCCATCAAGATCACAGATTTGGTACCCAAACTAGAATAAATAAAATATTTGCTGCCCATGACTTACACTCTAAACTCATTAATTTATCACTCCCTGCCCCTTTTCAGACCACAATTTATTGATACTAAAACTTCAAAATCGGTACAAACTGTTAATCTTTAACTTCAGAATTCCAGCATATATAAAATAAGAAAAAATTAAAGAGTTCAAACCCTGGTTATTATCTGAATTACAGTTCTTCTTAGATATTAATTACGCCACAGAGATAAATAAAATAATACTATGGGACTCATTAAAAGCTTACATATATGGTAAAATCCTAACTTGGTATAAAAAATCAGATAATTGGATTCTGAATTATTAGATCTACAATCCAAACTTTTGTCAGTAAAAGCTGAAAAAAATCAAAATAATTTGGAGATGAAAAAGAAAATAGAAGTATTAAACAACAAATACAATGAAATGTTAACACATAAAACTAGTTTAGCTTTAGAAAAACTAAAAATGAATACCTTGGCCACTTCTCCCATATATCTACATAATTTATCCATAAGAATCAAAATACAATCAAAAGCTAATAACATTAAAAGTATCTTCCATGAAAAGAAAGGGAAACATGTCTCGGATATAGGTGACATTCTTGATGCCTATATAAATCACTATAAGGAACATTTCCAAAAAAAAAAAAAATATATATATATATATATATATATATATATATATATATATATATATATATATATATCGATCAATTGAATATAGATGAAACATATTCTAATATAAAAAAATTACCAGAAAAATTAAAATTAGATCTGCAAGAACCCATATCCTATAAAGAAATAACAGATACAATAAAAGAGGGTAAAAATAATAAAGCTCCAGGTACAGATGGCATAATTATGGAAATATATAAACTTTTTCCTTCGAAGATACTATCCATCTTCCATAAAACTCTATTAGAAATTCAGTCACAAGCTTTAATACTACCCTCTTGGAGATATTCCTTAATCACAGCAATCCTAAAGGAAAACAAATCCCCAAACCTCTGTACCTCATATAGACCTATCTTTTCTTCCTCTTCTTTCGGCTTTTCCCAGTTAGGGGTTGCCACAGTGGATCATCTGTCCGCTCATGATTGGCAGTAGAGTTTTTACGGTGTCTAGTTGCAGCCCGGCACCCATCCTTCCACAGAAGGCACACACACGCACACACACACACCTAGGGCCAATTTAGAGTGTCCAATCCACCTACTGCATGTCTTTGGGATGTGGAAGGAAACCGGAGCACTGGTAGGAAACCCACGTGACCACAGGGAGGACATGCAGACTCCACACAGAAGGCACCCCAGCTGAGAATCGAACTGGAGAACCTCTTGCTGTGCGGTGACAACACTAACCGATGCACCACTGTGGCCGCCCAACCTCATATAGACCTATATCATTATTAAATAATGACTATAAGATATTTATGACAATATTAACTAACAGAATGAAAATACCACTTTCCAAAACAATAAATAATGATTAAACTGGATTTATATATCATAGACACACACATGACAATATTAAAAGGATAATTTCTCTTATAGATTATGTTAATAAAGAAAAGAAAGAAGCAAGCACTCATAATTGGCTTCGATATAGAGAAAGACTTTGATTTTCTAAATTGGGACTATTTATTCAAAGTCCTAATGCTATTTGAATTTCCTGTATCCTTTGTTCATCTCTTAAATAATATATATATATATATATATATATATATATATATATATATATATATATATATATATACACAAATAATTTAGCGTATGTCAAGTTAGGTCCTTTTACCTCTGAATCTATACATTTAACAAAAGTCACTAAAGAAAGATGTCCCATGTCACTGATTCTGTTTGCTCTGGCTATTGAAATATTGGCAGATTCAATTCATAACAATATAAAAATCAAAGGAATAGATGTTTATGAACAATGCAATTCTAAAGTAATGCTATTTGCTGATGACATATTACTAACATTATCTAATACAAAAGAGACATTAGAAGAATTAGCTATATTAATTGACAAATTTCACATGACTTCAGGGCTCCATTTCAATAAATCAAAATCAAAATTTTTATTTTTAAATAAAAAAAAGAACTTCAGACTAAGGGGGATCACATCATAGGGAAACAAGAATATACCTTAAAATATCTAGGAATCGAGTTATGCAAGGATAATAATGAATTAGTCTCAAAAAATTACAATAATATCATCAACACAATTAAAATCTCTGTGAAAAAATGGAACAAAATAATATTAACATTTGAAGATAGACTTCAGTTAATAAAATGGTTTTACTGCCCAAGATTATATATATATATATATATATATAGCCTTGGCAATACAACTGTTACCAGAAAGGAATATACTTAAAGAAATAAATTCATCCCTAATAAAATTGTTATGGTTTCCCAAAAGAATAGCTTTAACACATCATATCAGACTGTGGAAACAGGGAGGATTAAACTTTCCTAATATAGAAACATATATAAAAGCATCAATATCTAAAACAATCTCAAACTGGATAAATCCAAATTACTCTGTAGATTGGAAACAATTACTAACTGTAATATCAATAAATGAATTTGATTTACAAAAAAAATTTCAAATAACAGATAAAAACAAGTTGCCATGACACATATTATTCTTGGGATTCAGCAAGCTCTGCACAGCATGCAGGAATAGTGCAGGAGCTTATGGAGGCAATATGGCTGCCTAGAGATCCAGGAATAAGCTTCCGGGACATGCACAAGCGCTCCTGCACTATTCCTGCATGGACACAGCTCCTGTATGCAAATTACCTCATTTGCAGGTGAAAACCATGCAAATGAGGTGAATTTGCGATTCAGGAAGCTGGCAGCTGGCCGTGCAGGACTAGTATAATCTGCAGAAATGTACTCGGTTAATAACCGAGTACATTTCTGCAAATTACAAAACGGAGCCATGACAGCTCCAAATAAAGGGTGTATATAATGTGTAAAGCATGACTGCAAAGCATGATAATGGCCAAATATATGGCCATTGGCATGGAAAAAAGTTGCAAAAATAAAAAAAAATAACTTTTATTTATTTTGGCTGATTTCAACCATTTAAGCGTAGGGCAGTGGCGCGCAAACGGGATCGGCCCAAAAATTTAAAAAAAAAAACTTGAAATAAGCATTCTATCCAAAATCACAATTTTGCCATTATACTCAATGGCAGGTAGAAGACAACATGTCCAGTGAATAGTCGTTGCTAAGGGGAAGGCTCAGTGTCAGACTTGTAACTAGGCATTAGCAGGCAATCCTATGCAAATGAGGGGAATGATACTGAATCCCAGATTCCCCCTCATGGCTAGCCTGCACCCAACTTTGTAGGTTCAGGAAGAACATGGTGCAAGCCTAAGAGCTAGCTGACATCATAGAGGGGTGTGTCAGGCATACTGTAAGCTTATTGGAGCCCTGTGGCTCGGGTTTGCCCTTAGCTTAGCAGAGCTAAGCAAGGGGGTGTGTCTGAAGCTGCCAAGCACTCTTTACATTGCTTAAGCGAATGTGCATGCCATGCACCATGTTTTAAAGGAAAAGAATAGCAGCTCCATGCACATCGGAGCACTGTGTTTGCGTGGCGCAACCCTGGGTTTAAACAGGAAGGCAATGGGAAGGGAAAACAGCAGTAGGAAGGTAATCAAGGAGAACTATCATAGTTGAAATGTATCAGAATCAGTCAATTACACAGGCAGCAGCCTAGCCCAGCCCAGCCCAGCACACCACTATAAACTATCCAAACACCTTTCCCTCTGTTTTTTCCCACACACTCTACACCACTGGTGTACACAAGCAGGTAAATTTTACCAAACAAAAACAACAAAATTATAGGGGCTGCAGCAGCTATCATAAATCAACATGTGGAAGAGGCTGAGGGTGGTGAGGATGATAATGCTGATGATCAACCCACAGTGAGGAGAAGGAGAAGAGTGTACAGACCCAGGGTAACCTACCAGGGGCTACATGAGCTGGAGATAGTGGAGCGCTATAGGGTGGACAGGGACCTCCTACAGCAAATTGTTGAGCTGTGCCAGCCACACCTCACACACAGAACCAACAGAAGGGAACCCGTCCCAGTGGATACCAAGGTATGTGTAGGCCTAAGAATACTAGCCACAGGTATCTTCAAAAGGCCAACTGGGGATATCATGGGGATCTCACAACCATTAGCATCCAGGGTACTCCACCAGTTCCTGGATGCCATGTCAGCACATGCCGGTGAGCACGTATATTTCCACAACAGCCGTGAGTTGTTGACCAGCAATATGCATCTCTTCCACCAAATAGCAGAATACCCTGAGGTAATGGGTGCTATAGACTGCATGCACATATGCATCAAAGCACCACACAGTGAGGGGGTAGGGTATATATCAACCTCAAGGGCTTCCCCTCCATCAACTGCCAAGTCCTGTGCGATGCCCAGGGCATTATAATGAATGTATGTGCTGGCTGCCCTGGAAGCTATCACAAATCCCACATCTGGCATATGACACAGCTGTACCACAGATTTGCCAATGGAGACATCCCTTATGGCCACCTAGTGGGGGATGCACACACACCTGAACAAGAGCTCTATAGTGAGGCACACACACAGACCAGAATCATAATAGAGCATGCATTTGGAATGCTCAAGTCATGGTTCTAGTGTCTGGACATATCCGGTGGAGCCTTGCAGTACTCACCATCTACATGTACCCAAATTGTCATTGTATGTGCCATGTTACACAATATGATCCTGCAGAAACATCTGCAGCAGGAACAGCACGGGGCAGGGCCACACAGCCCCCCACCATTGCCAAGGCCTGCACAGGCACAGAGTGACACAGAGGAGGAACAACCTGAGCCAGCTCCAGTAGGCAGAAAGAGGCATACCCAGTATGCCCAGGCCATGGCAAAGAGGCAATGCATAGCACATGTACACTGACATGGTAGGAACCCAGGGAATGACACCTCTCTCTGACACACATACAGTAAAAAGGATGCCAAACATGACACTACCTGTGCTTAACCATGTATAGGGAGTGTACTCTGTGCATCTGACATAGTCAGCCCTCCAACACCATCCTCAGTACTGGCACAGCCACAAGGTAAGTCACTCTCCCTATCGATTGCCAAATGGAGTAGTAATTTTTGTTACTTGTATCTATGGTATGGATGTAAGTATGCAAGAGAATCGGGTGGCAGAATGGGATGCCAGCAGACAGTAGACCCCTATAGTGGCAGCATGAGATCTGTAGCAAATACTGGTGTCACCACAGTAGTCCGTACTAGACAAGGTGACAAGACTTACTGCAGGAAATGTGGTGGACCAAATGTGTGTCCATAGGACACACACATGCCAGTCAGGGAGGCTTACATAACCAACAACAGTCTCAGCCAGAAGGGCAGGTGTAGACAAACACAAACAAAGGCTGTGCTAAGACCTCTGATTGATGGCTCTGGAGAATATCCCCCCTCCAGACCTACACAGACAGACTACAACAGGTCAGGCAGTGGGATGTTTGTTCTAAGAAGTCTGGAACTCAAAATGTAGGTCACTCAAACCTAAGACCTGTACTACACTAATATGCCTCTATTCAGCATGATAGGTCAGAATAAAGAATGAAATGGAGTACCTGAAATACCAGTACAGTCATATGTGTACAAGTGTCAGGTGTGCCCCCCCCCCAATCCTATGTAGAAATGTAGTAACATGTATGTTTAAGTATAATAACAGTGGAGCACAGATTACCTGAGCTGGCTAAAGTAGCAGGATATATTGCAGCATGTGTACAATATGCAGGGCTGCATGTGTTAGGTTGGTGAGAGTGGTCAGTATGTAGGCATGGTGAGGTTTGTCCTGGTGGCCATTGGCCAGTACTGCCAATGACAGGGCCAAGTTCAAACAACTGCAGTGCCAAACACAATATATCCCAGCAAAACATATTCCAGCAGTAAGCCATAGTAAATGTTTGGAAGTAATATCTGTCACCATCTGAAAGATGGACATGGCATGAATGTGGGCCCAGACATACAAACAGTACACAGGAGGAAGTACCCCAGACAGACAGTGTATAATATGTTACTGTCAAATGTACACACATTTGGAATTGTATATACAGGTTAGCAGCATATTAGTTGGGTTTGTAGTATGGAATACCGATGTCATCTGGCCAAACACTGGCAGACCACAAAGGTCACAGGTATAAAGTATTGAGAAACTGCTGATGTCCCTGCACAAGCCAGCATAAGTGGAATGCCCCATGCATACCTGTGAGTCAGATGCAAGTAGTGTCCATAGCACACATGCACCCAGCTCAACCCACCATCACCTATGGAAACCTCTCTTACCCCAAAGAATGCGGCATGAAGAAGAGGTGTCGCATGCAGGTGTGTCCCTAGCTGTAAAAAGCACCCTGCCAGCATCCACACCACTGGATCAATAATGACACAAAGTATTGGCATTAACACCTTGCACACCTACCCTGTCACCCCAGGGGAATATAGTGTCTTGGAGTCTGGGACTGTAGGAGTGACACAATGCAACAGCCTACTTCAGCTGGCCTGAATCACTACCAAATGGTCTACAGTCCTCTGCCAAAGGCCTGTGTCTCACCCATACTGCCAATGTATGTTATGTCATTGACTCCCAATTAACAACATAACACAGTCCACAGAACCCAAATGCAAGGCCATGTGGACAAATCCCAGTAACATATCCACCATGTCTTACTGCATAAACTGTGGACCAACACCAAATTACACCAAATTACTGCTGGGATGAGGTGATAACTCAAGAGAACATATCAGATAATGTTTGCATAATGTATGGAAGAGGATAGAATAATGGGGGGGGTAGGAGCATGAACGGCATGGAGTGTGTGAAGTCTGAAACTCAGCCGTGTGCACATACTATCCCTGCCTGCAAACACAGGAATGGGTGACAACAAACCTGCTTGTAAACCACAATGTGAAGGGGTAATGTCCAGAATTATGACCCCTGCCTCTGGGTAACCTGTGTAAATCTGTACAGCTGTGAGGTATGGCCACAGCAGGATATGGCCATACTGTCACGTCGATGGATGTACAAGCATCAGATCCTCAGCCACCACTGTGCCAAGGTGCTTAACCATTTACACAGACCCATCAGCAAGTGTCTGCAGCTTCCCCTCCAGAATGGTATGATTGTGCAAGAATATGTAGGCTGCAGACCACAATACTGAACACAGCTGCATTTACCCTGTGTTCCCCAGGACATTACTGCAAGCAAATATGAATATCTGACAGTACTTGATGACATAAAACATCACAGTGTAAAACAATACATATATCTGACTATCTCTGCTAAAATCAAGACCATGTAGCAGAAGCAGTACAGACACAATTAACTATAGTAACCCGCTATCCTTTGCCCATTTTGACCCCATATTATCGACTGATCTACAAATATCCCACAGAAACAGGTTGCTAGATGTAGGTGTAGAATACAAAAGCCTGCACTGGAGTACAACCTACCTGGAATGGATTCACGCATTCAGTACAGAAGGTCATACTGGGCATACTCCCACACTTAGAGAAATGAAGCCCATGACTGACAACAAAATACTGAAAGGTCATACTGGGCATGCTCCCACACTTACAGAAATGAAGCCCATGTCTGGCAACAGCAGTGGACTATACATATTGGACAGTCACAGATGTTTGTGCACACACTTCTCATTACACACCAGTCATGCTTTGCACACACATTGGATAGGAATACACACATACATATCCAAGGACAGCACACTATAATAGGCCAAAATTACACATACATAGATGTGTGGAAGAGAGTAACAGACAGTGACAAAGAGCCTCCCATCATAAGGCCTGTTCCACCCAGCACACATCCAATTTGCTAAAACCACATGATGTGCAAATGTCATTCACTGTAGAAATTTGCCTTTGATATCCCTTAGCACTATGGTGTCTGTGGTGCGTGTGATAACTGTGTAACATGACTGTACAAGTCAGTAGTCATCTAGCAGTTGTATACACGTACCTGTGAAATATAAACCTGTGTGTGCCTGAGTGTTGTGTGCCTGCTTCCAGATGAATGGGTTATGGCCCATGCACGCACACTGCACTCCCCATTGCCCTACTATGGCAAGCCTGCTGATGTCTTCATCTTGAAATACACCTTTGGGGAAGGAGTAGCCCTGTAAGCTCTGTGGCAAGTGCTATAACTGTGTGATGTACTAGTTAGGTAGGAGTTCTAATCCCAGAGATGGCAACTGCGTGTGTTTGTCTGTGTAAGGATCAATGCTTTTGAGGCCATTCACACACTACAATTTCAAATGCCCTACTTTGGCAGGGCTGCTGATGTCATTCACTTTGAAATTCACCTTTAGGAGTAGCCTAGTAAGCTCCATGGCACATCCTATAACTGCTTAATGCTGTAGTGTGATGTACTAGTTAGGTGGGAGTTCTAATCCCAGACATGGCAACTGTAAAACTTTGTATGTGTGTTTGTTTGTCTGTGTAGGGATCAATGCTTTTGAGGCCATTCACAGTCATTACAACTTTGATTGCCCTACTTTGGCAAGCCTGCTGATGTCATTCACCTTGAAATACACCTTTGAGGAAGAAGTAGCCCAGTAAGCATCGTGGCGCATGCCATAACTGTGTAATGTTGTAGTGTGATGTACTAGTTAGTCGAAGTTCTATTCCCAGACATGGCAACTGTAGAACTTTGTTTGTTTGTCTGCATAGGGATCAATGCTTTTGAGGCCATGCACACTCACTACAATTTCAAATGCCCTACTTTGGCAGGACTGCTGATGTCATTCACTTTGAAATACACCTTTGGGGAAGGAGTAGGCCAGTAATCCCTGTGACTTGTCCTATAACTGTGTAATGCTGTAGTATGATGTACTAGTTAGGTGGGAGTTCTATTCCCAGACATAACAACTGTATAACTGTGTGTGTGTGTTTATCTGTGTAGGGATCAATGCTTTTGAGGCCATTCACATTCACTACAATTTCAAATGCCCTACTTTGGCAGGGTTGCTGATGTCATTCACTTTGAAATACACCTTTGGGGAAGGAATAGGCCAGTAATCCCTGTGACTTGTCATATAACTGTGTAATGATGTAGTATGATGTACTAGTTAGGTGGGAGTTCTATTCCCAGACATAGCAACTGTATAATTTTGTGTGTGTGTGTTTATCTGTGTAGGGATCAATGCTTTTGAGGCCATTCACTACAATTTCAAATGCCCTACTTTGGCAGGGCGGCTGATGTCATTCACTTTGAAATACATTTTTGGGGAAATAGTAGCCCAATAATCTTCGTGGTATGTGCTATAACTGCGTAATACTATAGTGTGATGTACTAGTTAGGTAGGAGTTCTAATCCCAGACATGGCAACTGTAAATCTTTGTTTGTCTGTGTAGGGATCAATGCTTTTGAGGCCATTCACTGTCACTACAACTTCCATTGCCCTGCTTTGGCAAGCCTGTTGATGTCATTCACTTTGAAATCCACCTTTGGGGAAGGAGTAGCCCAGTAAGCTCCATGGCGTGTGCTATAACTGCATAATGCTGTAGTGTGATGTATTAGTGAGGTAGGTGTTCTAATCCCAGACATGGTAACTGTGAGAGTTGGTGTGTGTGTGTGTGTGTGTGTGTGTGTGTGTGTGTGTGTGTGTGTGTGTTTGTCATAAGTATCCTGTGTGCAGGTAGCTGTAAGTGTATAATAACAGGACTCATCATGGAGTGGGTTTTGAAAATTTCTTTTATGGTGGGCCTATTATATATCACAATGTCCACCTTACAAGGATAACAGATGTCAAACAGCAGAGAGGCTGGAGTAGACAATCCATATCCCTACATGTGACATCATGGCTTGGGGAACAATATAGGCAACCCTTGTATTACTCAGAGAACACTCTTCACCCATGTCTCATACACAAACACACTTGGCTAGGCAACAACCACTATGTTGGCAGTTCCCTGCCTATTGCCCACAGATAGTAACCATGGTTTGATTGCAGTGGACTACAGAGGACATGGCACCCTGTCCCATCCCTATAATAGGCAAATCATTGCATACAGTGCTCCTTCACTATGTTCATCACTGGACGCCTGCAACAACTGTAGAGCCAGCAAGTATAACCCACAAAGGACATACCATGCCTTATATACATGCCCTGTATGGACAGATGCCACTGACACCAATGAATACATGTAGGAGGTTGGTGTAATGGTTAAGGTGCTTACCTTAGAAACACAAGGTGCAGGGTTTGATTCTGACATGGGATAATTGGCTAGGCTTAAAATGGCCCATAAGGGCAGTTAGCCTAGTGCTAACCTATGAGCATATGAACCTATGAATCATGCTGTCAGTGTAGGTGCAGAGTCAACCTGATGTCCAGTGCTAGTTCTCACCACATGATGTCAGGAATGGCACATCTGATGATAACAATCTGTCTACACAACATGCCCCCAGACACCCCAGGTGCACGTCCACATGTCACAGACATGCATGTGGGATGTGTGCACATCCCAGGCACCGTCCATGTTATGGAATATAGAACACATACATGGCAAGCATTGCACAGACACTACACCCCTGAGTCACACTGCAGACCATTGTTATGTGGCCTGATGCCAAGGTTTACACTTTACCTAGTCAACCACTACACACCTGTGAAGCAATGCACCCATGCATGTCAGTACTGGCAAACCTGTGTCTGTGTGTGTGTGAAGTATAATGATCTGGATGCCATTCACACTCACTACACCTCCCATTGGCCTACTGAGGCATGCCTTCTGATGTCAGACACCTTGACATACCCTTTGCTCATATATCATCCTGATAACCCCTGTGGTGCGTGTGATACCTGTGTATTACTGTATTGTGGCAAACTAGATAGCTAGGAACTCTAATCCTGACCCTGCCAACTGTTTTAATGTGTGTGAGTCCATGAGAGAGTGTGGCTGTGTCGATTCGGACACCTGTTCTTGTGGACAGGCACGTGTACTACACCTACGTTATCCCTCCTTTATCACTGTTGCTGATGTCACTCACCATCAAATATACCATAGGACAGCTTCCCCAACATGTAAGCTCTGTGGCGCATGCAATAACTGCATAGACATGTAAACATGGAATAGCAATGCATAGGCAGGGGTTTGAAACCCTGTACTGGTAAGTACGTAACACAAACATGCTTAGGTTTTACTCTCCCACCCCTCCCTGTCTTACTTTGTCTCTGTCTTTCTCTCTCACTCCCTCTCTCGTGGATGTGGAGAAGTACACTTGCTTTGCTTAGGCAGCAGCTTGTGTTTTGTAAGTGATGCTCATGATCAGCTGATGGCCTCTGTACGAATTGCAATCACCCACTAGCTGATTGCATGTGGAACAGCTGTGGTAATATTCCCATAGCCAATTACATGGAAGCACACGCCTATAACTAGGAACATCATGTGGGTGTTGGCCCTTTTCATTCACTGTGAGCAGGACCTCTTGTCAGTGTTTGGCAAACAGCATCACAGATGGTAGTGGGATATAACTCTAACAACATATACTGTGGAGACAGGCCAACAAACAGGAGGGGGATGTTCCAGACATAACTACAGAATGTAAGTGTTGCTCTTCTGCATTTGGAGTAATGTTGGTTTAACTTATTTACCCCGAGTACCGTTTCACATGTGCTTACACTTGAGTGCGCTGTGAGACGATAGGAATTGCAAGCTATTACAACCGATTACCTTCCACTGACGTGGCAAACTGCAGTGTAGATTTTTAATGTGAGCAGCATGTAAAACATGCTTAAATCATAGTCTAACTTGTTCTTTACATCATATACCTACGATTCAGTGTGTTTTTACATGCTGCTCACATTGAAGTTTTTGAAGAAAATCAGCTTGTAAAGTGGTTGATTATGCAAGTGGTGGAAGTCAATTGGATTATTGCAATCCAAGCCACCACTTGCATAACACCTTTACCCCAAATCTAAATTTCTTTTATTCTCCCTGAATAAATAGAGGGTCCAGCAGCAGGTATTTTTTTTCTTTTTTCTGATATTTGCAGATTCTACCTGCTGCTGGATCTCTCTATTTACTGATCGGAATTGGAGACACCTGTTTGGCATTTTTTGCTTCGAAGGTCTCATTGTTTTTCTTCTGCCGGCGACAAGAACTGCTTCTTACTGCTGAATTTATTTAGCCTGTGGTAAGGTAAGCTGACATTATGTAGGCTAGGGTAGTGGGTTTGATTCTTGTGGTTTTTGGTGCACTGATTGCAAGTGTGTGTGAAAAGAATGAAGTGTGTGTGTGTGTGTATGTATGCAGAAGTGCCTGTATGTGTGTATGAGAGAGCGAACAGTACAGGAGTGAATGAAGAGTGTGTGTATGAATGTAGAAGTGCCTGCTTGGGTGTATGAGAGAGCAATCGGTGAAGGAATGAATGGACAGTGTGTGCATGAATGTAGAAGTGCCTGCTGGTGTGTATGAGAGAGCAATCAGTGAAGGAATGAATGCAGTGTGTGTGTATGAATGTACAAGTGTCTTCTTGGTTGTATGACAGAGCGAACGGTAAAGGAGTGAATGAAGAGTGTGTGTATGAATATAGAAGTACCTGCTTGGGTGTATGAGAGAGCGATCAGTGAAGGAATGAATGCAGAGTGTGTGTATGAATGTAGAAGTGCCTGCTTGGGTGTATGAGAGAGCGATCGGTGAAGGAATGAATGCAGAGTGTGTGTATGAATGTAGAAGTGCCTGTGTGTGTGTATGAGAGAGCGATTGGTGAAGGAATGAATGCAGAGTGTGTGTATGAATATAGAAGTACCTGCTTGGGTGTATCAGAGAGTGATCAGTGATGGAATGAATGCAGAGTGTGTATGAATGTAGAAGTGCCTGCTTGGGTGTATGAGAGAGCGATCGGTGAAGGAATGAATGCAGAGTGTGTGTATGAATGTAGAAGTGCCTGCTTGGGTATGTGAGAGAGGGGTCAGTGAAGGAATGAATGCAATGTGTGTGTATGAATGTAGAAGTTGGACCAAACCAAATTCCACGCACGAAAGACTGAGTGCACAGTTCAAACCAAAGTAACAATAGAACCAAAAAATGAACCAGCACAATGGGGAAAAATGCTAAAATATTATTTATTCGTGGCAAAGTTTAATCCATGTAATCCATGTGTTGCAAACCGGTTTCGGCTATCTTTAGCCTTCTTCAGTGCATAAAGAAAAAATAGTATGTTAACAGCACATCCTGGTAAACGCTTATATACCAAATAATTTAAAGGTGTATATACGCCAAAAAACTTTTCTCATTTGTTAGGAATTAATTCATAAAACTCTAAGCTTGTCTTGGTCTTCAAAAAATAATAACATCAATCTTAACAAATATAAAGATGCATGAGAAAAGATGCATGAAAAAAGAAGCTGACAAAAACTACTTATTATTTATTTGGTATATAAGCGTTTATTCCTTCACCGATCACTCTCTCATACATGTATGTATGAATGCAGAGTGTGTGTATGAATGTAAAAGTGCCTGCATGTGTGTATGAGAGAGCGATCAGTGCCTGCGTGTGTGTATGAAATTCCATTAGTCATTACTGTCCAGGCAGTCCCCATAGCCATTGTAAGTACCTTTCTCAAGTTGGGATTTCTTTCTAAGGCCAGTGTTGTCTATAGGAGAGGTCACCAGTAAGTGTGTGGCTGGCATGCCAGCAAATAATGTTCACCTTTAGTGCCTGTTCTAGCTTGGTCATTCACATAAAGTGAGTGTAAACATTAAGTGCCTTTCCACAGAAGAAAAAAAATTACACATTACAACAGTTGATGCAAATCCATGTATGAGAGGAAGTGATGCAGATGCAACAAGACGTGGGTCTGCATTGCCAGGGCTATTGTATTATAGTTAAAAATTGTTGCTGTTTCAGCTTAGAGAAACATGAATTCTGGAAAGTAAGCAGTGGTTGATGAAACAGATGTTACTTTAGTGTCATTAGAATCCTACTCAGGTTAATCAATTCAAGTTATCTGTCTTAGTTGGAATTCTATCCAGATTTCAAGTCCAAGCATGTTACACACGAATTGCTGGTAACCTTTATTATAAAACATGCATGACAAAATCACCCGTGCCAGTTAACATTTTGAGTGAATTGTTGGCCTAATGTTGCTGACTTGTGTTATAACTTCTTGAATGCAGTTGTTTAATGATTTGATCCTAAAGGTGGGCACTAAAGACCAAAATAATTACTGAATTAACTTTATGTGCATCAGGTGAGTTGGCTTTTAGACTGTAAAAAGGAAGCTGATCACATTTAGTTGCCTCTGTTTTCAGTTGTTTGACATATGCTGTTTACTTAGTGGCTAGTGTGCTTGTGATCGACTGATTTACTTTTGTTAAGCATTTCAAAGTATATAATCCTTTTGGTGAATGATAAGTATGTCATCCTTTTGATGTTTAATGGTACAACCACAGCAGACCATGTGGTAGAACTGGACAATGATCCTAAAACAAACCATGAAAAAAACAACTTGGCACTGTCAGTTTAATGAATTATGTATTAGTGAGTTACATTACAGTAGAATATTTTCAACTGTGTTTAAGAAATTTTGTTTAGATTGTCTTTGGTTTAGCAGTTCCTTTTAAATGTAGCTTGTTTACATGGATTTTTACTACTTATTTAAAGCACTGTGAAGTATAACGTTTGTATATATTGAGTGTATGTAATGTTTGCATTGATTAACACTTTGTTTCCTTTCAAAGTTATGTGGCATTTGTTACATCCACTTTTTTCAAACATGATAGCAGGTGCATCGAAATTTGGTCTGCCAAGTAATGCTTTCTCCTATAATTCCTTCCTATGAACAAGCATTTGTGTACCAATTTTTTTCAGAGTTTTTTTTCTTTATGTATTTTGCAGTATTCTGTACTTGTGTATGTTTCTTATTTTCGTATCTCTTTTTGAATACACTCACTTTTGGTCTTGTTTTTCATAGCTTTTGATTTGGCCATAAGAGTCTAGCAGAGTGCTGTCAGCAGTAAGATGTGCAGTGCACACTGTACAACATAAAGTTGTGGCCAGGCTGTTGGGTGCATCAGTGCGTGTCATATGCCACTGCAATGCAATGTTTCCCTCCAGGAAAGGACACATGCAAAAAGACAAGGTCAGGGTCAGTCTTGCTTTTTCTCTTTACATGTACCCTTTCTGTGCCCCCGAGTCAGTGTCCACCCATGCAGTATTTCAGCTAAGGTAAGGTAAGACTGTATCTTCTGATGTTCTGGGAATCACTGGAAAGGGAGCAGCCAAAACCCTAAGCTGTCCCATCTCAGAATGTTGTGTTGATGGATGCATCACAGGGGGCATACCCAGCCGCCATGGATCTTATTATCCACCTGCATCGCAGTTGGGAACTTGGAGACTCTTCAGCTCTGTCCCATAGTGCTGCTGTCCTAGGTAATAATGGCCCGGGGGTGCCACTGGTAATGCACTGTTTCCCTCCAGGAAAGGACACATGTGAAACAACAAAGCCTGGGTCAGTCTTGGTATTTTCCCATGTTGTCTTGGTGTAGCTTTCCAGTCAGTCTCCCTCCCATCAGGTGTAGTCAATGTATGCAGGTCATGGCAACAGGGTTTACATTAGCTCCTCCCTTCCACTCCTTATGGCCATTGCCAAAAGGACACATGTAAATGGAAAAGGCAGAGGTAAAGCAGAGTGCCTTACCCTGCTTTTTCCGTGTACATGTGCCCTTTCTGTGCCCCCTTGTCAGTGTCCACCCATGCAGTATTTCAGGTAAGATAAGACTGTATCTTATGCTGTTCCGGGAATCACTGGAAAGGGAGCAGCCAAAACCCTAAGCTGTCCCATCTCAGAATCTTGTGTTGGTGGATGGATCACGGGGGGGCATACCCATTCACCATGGATCTTGTTATCCACCTGGATCGCAGTTGGGAACTTGGAGACTCTTCAGCTCAGTCCCATAGTGCTGCTGTCTGAGGTAATGATGGCCCTGGGCGAGCCACTGCGATGCACTGTTTCCCTCCAGGAAAGGACACAAGTGAAACGACAAAGCCTGGGTCAGTCTTGGTCTTTTCCCATGCTGCTTTGGTGTAGCTCTCCACTCAGTCTCCCTCCCTTCAGGTGTAGTAAATGTATGTAGGTGAGGGTAGTAAATGTGTAAAGGTCAGGGCAGCAATTAGTAAGTTAATTCCATCCCTCATACCTTAGGTCCATTGCTAAATGGGCACATGTAAAAAGAAAAGGCAGAGGTAAGGCAGACTGCTGACACTGAAGGAGATCACGAGACAGTAGTGGTATCAGCAGTCTGAGTGGGCAGCCAGCACAGGTATGGAACACTTCAGATAACTACTAGCTGGAGCTCTATGCCTGTCCTTGGCATATTAGTGGAGCAGCGGTCCTTACCCTGCTTTTTCTCTTTACATGTACCCTTTCTGTGCCCCCTTGTCAGTGTCCACTCATGCAGTATTTCAGATAAGGTAAGAATGTATCTTCTGCTGTTTTGGGTATCACTGGAAAGGGAGCAGCTGAAACCCTAAGCTGTCCCATTGCAGAATTTTATGTTGGTGGACGCATCACGGGGGGGGGGGCATTCCCAGCCACCATGGATCTTATGATCCACCTGGATCACAGTTGGGAACTTGGAGACTCTTCAGCTCAGTCCCATAGTGCTGCTGTCCTAGGTAAGCATGGCCTTTGAGGTGTCACTGTAATGCAATGTTTCCTTCCGGGAAAGGACACATGCAAAAAGACAAAGCCTGGGTCAGTCTTGGTCTTTTCACATGTTGCCTTTGTGTAGCTCTCCACTCAATCTCCCTCCCTTCAGGTGTAGTAAATGTATGTAGGTGAGGGTAGTAAATGTATGAATGTCAGGGCAGCAATTAGTAAGTTACTTTCGCCCCTCATCCATTAGGTCCATTGCTGAAAGGGCACATGTAAAGTGAAAAGGCAGAGGTAAGGCAGACTGCTGACACTGAAGGAGGTCGTGAGACAGTAGTGGTATCAGCAGTCTGAGTGGGCAGCCAGCACAGGTATGGAACACTTCAGATAACCACCAGCTGGAGCCCCATGCCTGTCCTTGGCATATTAGTGAGCAGCGGTCCTTACCCTGCTTCTTCTCTTTACATGTGCCCTTTTTGTACCCCCTTGTCAGTGTCCACCCATGCAGTATTTCAGGTAAGGTAAGAATGTATCTTCTGCTGTTCTGGGAATCACTGGAAAGGGAGCAGCTAAACCCCTAAGCTGTCCCATCGCAGAATCTTATGTTGGTGGATGCATCACTGAGGGCATACCCAGCCACCATGGATCTTATGATCCACCTGGATCGCAGTTTGGAACTTGTAGACTCTAAACTCAGTCCCATAGTGCTGCTGTCCTAGGTAAGCATGGCCTTCAGGGTGTCACTGTGATACAATGTTTCCCTCTGGAAAAGGACACATGGAAAAAGACAAAGCCTGGGTCAGTCTTGATCTTTTCACATGTTGCCTTGGTGTAGCTCTCCACTCAGTCTCCCTCCCTTCAGGTGCAGTAAATGTATGTAGGTGAGGTTAGTAAATGCATGAAGGTCAGAGAAGCAATTAGTAAGTTACTTCCATCCCTAATCCCTTAAGTCCATTGCTGAATGGGCACATGTAAAGAGAAAAGGCAGATGTAAGGCAGACTGCTGACACTGAAAGAGATCACGAGACAATAGTGGTATCAGCAGTCTGAGTGGGTAGCCAGCACAGGTATGGGACACTTCAGATAACCACCAGCTGGAGCCCCATGCCTGTCCTTGGCATATTAGTGGAGTGGCAGTCCTTACCCTCATTTTTCCATTTACATGTGTCCTTTCTGTGCCCCCATGTCAGTCATTGTGTGTAATTTGCTGTTTTCACGGGTAGTAGGCATGTACCTCTGCAGCGTCATCCCCACTTATGTACCTAATGCAAAGAATACTGCCCCTGTGGATAGAATGAAAGATTTGGATGATCTAACCAGGTAATGCATACGATATACATATATATGTAGTCTTCCAATACATATGTCAAACATCAGTAGTAATCTTTTTGCATTTTCTTTCCTCTGCAGGTTTGTCCACCTTCTGACTCTGACATGGTTTCATGACCAGGAGAACTACAAGTGACAGTGTGGGTATGTGGCCATTCCTACATTCACTGGGCTGCCAGCCATGTCTCTGAAACTGAAAACTGGTACAACTTGAGCTTCCCCACATCCACTGTAAAGGTATTCTGGATTGCAAGAAGAGGTATGCATTGGAGTGGAGTACTGCAGTTTTTGGAAGAGAAGTGTTCCATCTACCCTGAGCCTGACATTCTTGTGCTGTACATTGGAGGGAATAATGTAATCAGTCAACCACTCAGAAGGCTACGGTTTCAAATCACAGCAATTTTTGAACACCTGCAGTCTTGGTGGTTATGTTGTTTTTCCTGTTGTCTGATATATTTCCTTGAGAGATATGGAAAAGAGCAAACAGTCAATGGGCAACTCACAAGGCCAGATGTTTACAGAATGGGTTCCTGCATAGCTTGATGCACAGGGTCGGTAGATCTACAATCTGCCATGATAGCATCATTGAGGAAGATGTTCACCTGTTCAGAAGGGATGGCATTCACCTAACTGAGGGGGGCTTTGCTTTGTTCTTGACTGACCTCCACAATGGGATGAGGAGAGCTATGCAGGATTGGTAACATGAAGCTTGTGAGAAGAATGGAAAACACCCATGCCCAAGTAGGACCAGTATAGTAAGTAAAACTATTATGAAATGTGTTGTGTAAAATATATTTTCTGAGTTTGTCAAATAACTGTGGTAAGGAGCTGGTGAGGATGCTGAGAAAGAACTGTTTCAGGAGAGTGCTACCACGTACAGTCTAATATGTCAGTGACCATCCTGCAATACTTCTTTTTTTAGTCTGCTTTTATCAGGCATGTGTAGAGTTTCTATGACAGGAAGGGCTTACTAATACAGAACTTCATCCCTTAGGTCCATTGCTGAATGGACACATGTAAAGAGAAAAGGCATAGGTAAGGCAGACTGCTGACACTGAAGGAGGTCATGAGACTGCAGTGATAGCTATCTGAGTGTGTAGCCAGCACAGCTGTCAGACAGATCAGATGGCCTTGCCTGACACTGAAGTCCCATGCCTGTCCTGGGTACATTAGTGGAGTGGCTGCTCTTACCTTGCTTTTTCTCTTTACATGTACCCATTCAGCAGTATGTTGGCTACACCAAGAATGTGTATATTTACAATAATATGTGTCCACATGGTAAAACAACTGTTTCTGAATGCTGTACACATGTACAGATATCAGTTTTGTTAGGACTCAGGTTATGGAAATTATGATTTTTTTCATATTTTGGTAAATAACTTTGCAAAGGAGCATGTAGTGTGCCAATAATACCTCATTTTGAAGACACTATTGATAGTCCCAACATGGTAAATGAACTGTCCCTATATGTTGTACACATGTACAGCTATCAAAGTTTGTTTTGGACTTAGGTTATGGAAATTATGATTTTTTTTTTCATATTTTGGTAAATAACTTTGAAGGGAGCATGTCAGTGTGCCAAGTAATACCTCATTTAGAAGACAGTATTGATAGTTCCAACATGGTAAAAGAACTGTCCCTGTATGCTGTACACATGTACAGCTAGCAAAGTTTGTTTCGGACTTAGGTTATGGAAATTACGATCTTTTTCATATTTTGGTAAATAACTTTGCAAGGGAGCATGTCTGTGTGCCAAGTGATACATCATTTTGAAGACAGTATTGATACTTCCAACATGGTACCAGAACTGCACCTGTATGTCGTACACATGTACAGATATAAAAGTTTGTTTTGGATTTAGGTTATGGAAATTATTATTATTTTTCATATTTTAGTAAATAACTTTGCAAGGGAGCATGTCAGTGTGCCAAGTAATACCTCATTTTGAAGACAGTGTTACTCCTTACAACATGCTAAAAGAACTGTGTCTGTGCACTGTACGCATGTACAGATATTACAGTTTGTTTAGTCTTGTATGATTATGAAAATTATACATTTACAATAGCTATCATTATTATGCCCATATCTTTGCAAGGGAACATGGTGATCACACAAATGATGCATCATTTTGAAGCTGACATTCAGATGCACAACTTCTATACTGATATGTAGGCTCTGGTTGTTACAGGTGATGAGATATTATGCTTTGTTTATTTATCAGTTATATGAAATATTATATTAATCATATTTCTGTGAATATCTCCATAAAAAAGCATCACGCAGCAATGGTAAAGGGATCATTTTAAAACTGACATTAATACTAACAAATTAAATACAAATCATATAGGTCTACATGGCACAGTGACCAAGATATTTGCTTTTCCAAAAAGGTAAAAAATATGCACAATATCAATGTTCCTTGCCAAATATTTAATAATGACTTTGATATGCACTAGCAACATTTACACTGTTGGAAAGGTCAGTGTCTGCTGAACAACTTTTGTGTTTACATTTTTATAGTCTAGCTCTTGTAGTTAAAGACTTATCAACATTTATTTTCTGTATGGTATTACAAATGGATTTTCTGAAAATGAGCTCAGGCTGAACTGTTGTTCCTATGGTGGAATTAAGCAGACAGCTTTTTCTGAGCTGCTCCAGAGTGAATGAGTTAACAGGGCTTGTGTGGATATGGCTGGTCTACATGATTTAATACCTAACATGACAGTGTTATGTGTTTGAGGAAACTCCTACCTGTAAGGTTATCTGCAGACTGGCCAGTGTTTGGAGTCTTATGTGTCTTGTGTTACTCACAGATTACCTATCTTAGAACTGTAGAAGCATAGTCTGAGGATTGCATTCAGTACATGGTGACAGCCATGAGAGTTACTGACTTCATATCTCTTTTAGGACATATGTCACAACAAACCCTGTTACAACAGTAAATGTATAAGGGTATCACAGCAACATGTCAATATTGGCCTTGTGTTTGTGCCTCCAGCCACAAGTCTGTCAACCTTTGTACATATGTCATGCAGTAAGAGGTGCATATGTTCTGTACACCATTATTTATTGACATCATACCTGATAACAAGCCAGTGAGATATCAGACTGCTAGACATGTTATGTATAGTAGGGGTTATATTTGAGGACATAACCTGGGCATTCTGTGGTCGTGTGTACAGTAGTGAGGTCTGTGTACTTATGATGATTGCCGAAAGTGTGTGTATTGTTAATACATACCTTGGCCTGTGTACAGACTGTGGTAGATGTCATTGTTCTTGGTCCTGTTCTATCTGATGTTACATGCTGCTCCAGTGTATGGTACCCTATTGGCTTTGTATGGCCAAACACACACATGTCCCATACCACAGACAGGCATTGGACCACACTGTGTCATGGCCCAGTATATGTAGGGATAGTGTGTGAGTGGCACATATGAGGATGGTGTTGATCATATACTGTAATATTAAGCTTGCTTACCATATGTGACTGTGGCTGTTTTCACATTGGGGATGCACTTTCACACAGGTGTCTGTTATGCTGTGCTGTGACATGCCTGTAGAGCCTGCTATATTTGCAGGTGCATGTGTATTCCCCCATAAGAAATGTAGGCCAGTGTTGTGGCAGTCTGCCTGTAGTTTGTACAGTGCTTTGTTACATGCCTAGCAGTTTAGTGTAATTACCCAGTGTGATGTTATGTTCAGATATTTGCCAGATGTACTGCTGCCGGGCCACCATAACTGTCATGCATTTCTGACAAAGCAGTGGGATGCTGTACAGATGTATGTCACTAACTAGGGGGTAGTATGTGGCCATGTGATCTCTGCATATACTGTGTGGGCATATTTAGTCCAGTATTTATGTGATATACCCATTTACATGGTTGTTGACATCCACATTGTCAGGCTTGGTCCACATGTCTCGCACTAAGGGGATCTGTATATACCTCTGGACTGACCAGAGTGTGCCAGACTGTCCAAATTTATTGGTCATATCTCTGCTGTAATCCACAGGATCAGTACTGTGATATCAGTGGTACTGTACTATGATGACTTTAGGATGTCTGTTGGTAACTGATGTCATACATGTCAATATCAGATGTGACCTCCCACACACAACATTTATGTTAAGACAACCCCTGTTACAGCAGCAACAGTCTACATATATACCTGCAATACATACATGACATCCCCTTGCACTAAGAGGTTGAGACTATCGGTGCTGATGTATGACTCCACTCCATGCTTTGGACATATGGTAAACATATATGTGCATATATATATATATATATATATATATATATATATATATATATATATATATATATATATATATATATATCCATATATCTGTATAGATATATACACATATACATATCTACATACATATATGGATATATATATATATATATATATATATATATATATATATATACACACACACATATATATATATATATATATATATATATACATACACACACACACACACACACACACACACACACACACACACACACACACACATATATATATATATATATATATATATATATACATATACATGCACACACACACACACACACACATATATATATATATATATATATATATATATATATATATATATATACACATCTATATATGTCTCCACATATATAGATATATATGCACATATAGTTATAGATATCTAGATATATATATATATATATATATATATATATATATATATATATATATATATATATATATATATATATACATATATGATTTACATACATACACACACACACACACACACACACACACATATATATATATCTATATACATATACATATACACATCTATATATGTCTCCACATATATAGATATATATGCACATATAGTTATAGATATCTATATATATCTATATATATATATATATATATATATATATATATATATATATATATATAAATCTATATATCACCATACATATGATGCACTATTCAGATGCATATAAATACATATATATGAATATATATGTGTATGTACATGTACACATATATCTACATATGTATATGTATATATTCATATCCTTGTCATGTGTAAACATTATTGTTGTGTATACCTTCCCAGATGTATCACATCGTATGTATCTGATATGTCTATATTTAGATATAACAACATATGTGATTCAACAGTAATATCACTAAGATGTACTACACAATTGCAGAAGTCACAGCAATTGTTCAATACTATTCAATATGTATACTGACAGATATATTAGAAAAACAACTGTCATTACAGCTGTCATGGCATAGTGGTTAACTGTTGTGACTATAGTGTACAGGGTCCTGGGTTCAAGACCTGCAAGGGCTGTTTATTTTGTTGCTGGCCAGAACAAGGGCTGCTGGATACAGAGTGGTTTGTGCAGTTTTGAGCAGCTTTAAGTATGTTTGCGTGGTTTTGTGCAAAGCTGAGCAGTGCTAAGGTATGGTTAAACGTACAGGTGCTTACACCATGTAGACTTCACTTACCAGTGCGCAAATGTGCTTAGCTGTTATATTGCAGCAGTGCTGACACCTGCTAAGCATGGCTCAGCCCTGGTAACCAGTGCTCACATTCCAGTCTGATAACATAGCAGGGTAATAACATCTGTAATAAGTGTAAGTAATGCCATGTACATAACATGTGTCTATGTACTGTCATTACAGTAGCAAGGGGTGCGAGTCTCCTGTCTGGGACAGGTGTATATATGGCTTGTACAACATTCTTATCCATGTGAATATGTTACATACAAGGGTAGTATCCCAGGTTATATGCAGTCACACTGGCATGTAGTGTATCAGTATGTTACTACTGTTGACAGTGCTTTCCCAAGTAAGAGTAGATTGTTAATTGTAGTACCGGAAACAAACACCCCTGCATGCAAAGATGGACACTGAGTCCTCACTGTCATGTTCCTGGTGTGTGAGCTGTGCCTCATTATATATTACCTACTTGATAATGATCTGACATGTGGAAAATAACTGTAGACTACTGAGTGTAATGCACATGTCAGTGAGGGCTGCCATCATGTAGTAATGGCATACCCATCAGTGTCAGACGTCTATATGTCAACACATTCATCCTAATGCATAGCTAGTTGGTGAGCTGATGTCTGTCAGTCCCTGTACAGATGTGCGATGTGCAGATGTCAGGTATCATCTTGGATGCGTGCAGGTAATCTATGCTTGACTGACACTGACATGTCTGCCCGGCTGTGTTATAAATGCCACAGATAGGACTCAACACCCTGTATGCACCACATGCCATGGATATCTCAACTACACTACCACAATCAACAGAACATGCTTGGGTACAGGTCTCCAAGACAAACACTAACCATGTTATGTAATACATGTTGCATACATGTCAACTGGAGCTCCTCACCGGCCCTCTGCAGGAGCCACCAAGAGGATTGGCTGATGCATAGGTTCATAGGTTCATAGATTAGTACTAAGCTAACTGCCCTTGTGAGCCATTTTAAGCCTAGCCTATTATCCCTTGTGAGACTCAAACTCTACACCTTGTGTTTCTAAGGCAAACACCTTAACCATTAGGCCACCCTCCCAACCACTCTCACCCTGAGGGTCACCACAGTGGTGTCTGTTAATAGATGGCCTGCTGGTACATGGCAAGTGGCATGATACCACTGTACACACATCCCCTACACTTCCCATCTCTCCATGGACAATAGACTGGTACACACCTATGCATTGATGCACCCCAGTACTGACAAATGTGTACATGTGCATTACTGAGAATATCAGTGTCTTGTGCGTTTGTAGACCAGTAGTTGGGAATACCATGAGGCCCTTCACACCCACCACACCGCCCATTGCCATAGTTAGATGTGGCTGCTGCTGTACCAGACATTACATGTACCTTATTATGCTCCTCTCCCTACGGGCTACCTTAGTCTTGCAGTACCAGCACAACACTGTTGTACAAATGGGTTGATAGGCATGGGATACCCCCTGAGTTCTGGCAAGTGTGTTTATGTGTGCATGTGTGTATATATGTAGGGTACAGCATTCTGAGGCCACATACTCTTATTACAATATGCATTGCCACACGGTATTAGGGATAGTGATGTTGCTGCCTGTAGGAGAGGCATGACAATGCATCACCCTACTATGCCTGTGGCATGTGCATTAGATGCATATCCCTATAGTAACACTCTTGGGATGGACAAGGGGTTGTATTGCAGTCCTGGTCAATGTGTGATGGTGGGTATGTCAAAGTGTCATCATGGGTTCCAGTGTGTACAATATCCACAGAGGGGTGTGGGTGCTGGGTATACTGTCATTACACCATGGTACCCCCGGTACATGTCCCATGTACCACTGTAGGTTGACAACTGTCACCATCAACCATATAGGTAACTGATAACACTATCCAGTGCAGTTATGCATGTTGTGTGTGCAACCTACCTGTAACACAATGGACACACTGACAAAGTAGTTAGCACTGATGCACCCAGGTCTCTCAGATGCGTGTCTGATTGTTATGTGTTTGTCAATGTGTATATGATGGTATGTCACACTATGTATTGTCCATATACAACCATTACATCCCCTATTACCATACTGTACATGCCTGGGGATGTTCTGCATGTAACATGTAACCTGGAACATACCTCATCCTAAAAGCTGTGTGATGTGTGCAATTAAAGCCACACACATCAGTAACACTACATACCTAGGTAGGGGTCTAGTCCCAGTGTTGCCAAGTAAGAGTGTGTGTGTGTGTATGTGGAGGGATCTACTTCAGGTTGCAGAATATACATGTCCCAGGGGGTCATCTGTCCAAGAACTGTGTGGCATATGCTATCATGTCACAGGTATCATCCTGTGGACTTGCATTCCATCACAACTATTATCTGTGTAAATGGCCTCTTCCTCATTGTATAGGTGTGCAGTGATACTGGGGTTGGTATATATAGCTAGGTGTGGCTGTTGTGGACACAGCCAACACCATTGCAGTTACTGTTGAGTGTATACCCCATGTAGCTGGCCGTAATACTGTACAGTTCATGTTAACAGGTTAGGTAGTTGTCTATCACACTATCTGTGGTTCTACAGCACCTCTCACCCTCCAAAGGGTAGGGATGTGCCACCCCCACTGGCACACATATGTTAACCATGTTGAGGATTGCACTACATTGGGGAAGGGGACATATACCTTGCCAGTACTATCGTCAATGACATTAAACTGGCAGACTGCTTATTCCACAATGTGTTGTTCTGTGTAGTCTGTCTTGGTGGAATTACATAGACTACAATGGGTTCCTTGCACAGGTACATACATCCATGTGTACAGTATTCTCTGTGTAGTCCATCAACATCTAAGCCTCTGTGTGTGTTATACACAAACATGTGGTGTGTACCACCCAGTACAACTACCATTGTCCATTGTAGAAGGGATGCTAACAGCAGCCACTATGCACTCACCTGTATACACCACCCCAGACCTATCGGCCATGTGGCACAGGCAACAACTGTTATTCAGACCTGTGACATGTGTTCACCTGTACCCAGGATATGGCAAAGCCAAGGTGTCACCACAGTGTCATACCCCTTGGGAAATATGACAGCAGACCATCCTCCTTCTGACACATGGACACCTATAACACAAATGGATAACATTATGGAGACCACAATCACTCAGTGTTAATAACAGCTCTAATGCATCATGGCTGGACAGCTACACTACCTGACATAGGTTCATAGTTTCATAGGTAGGTACTAAGCTATTGGCCCTAATGCCTATATAAGCCTAGCCAAATGGTACCCTGGCTTTTGCCACCCAAGAAAATAATTTTCCTGTGCCTCTGTCAAGCAGAGCCACAGAAGTGATCCCCGGGGTCAATGTCCTATCTCCCATCCAATCATCAAGATTTTTCCTGAAGAGTGCTAATGAGGAGCTTTGTTTGATATAGATAGGTAGTTTGTTCCAGAGTATGGGAAGTCTCTGAGATAGGAGTCTATCCCTCCAGCATCTTCTGTTTATTGTGGTGACAAGGTTTAGGTCCCTAGAGCATGTAGCTTGGAGGGATTGGGATTTCTTTATGTGGAGAATGTCCAACAGCTCTGGGATTGACATAGCTTTGTACGTTACTGCTGACAACATGTTACACAGCAGTACATTGGTACACTGTAGTACAGTCACCATGTGCATCAGAACCATATTAGCCTGTCCCTGCATTGATGTTATGGATGACAGAGAAGTGGCACAGGTATCATCATATGCACAGGGTGTGTTGTTGATTTGCCAGAGACCTAGGCTGGGCCATACGTTTGACACCATGTGTGTGAGTGAGGGGTTTTAATTACTGATATGGCTGTGGTGATGGGTATGTGTAGGTATGGGGTTGCCCTAGGTGCATTTGTATTGTGTGTGAGTATGCATGCTCACAGTTCTGCCATGTGGCTACCCTATATAGGTGATTGTTGGACAGCTGCAGACCATACCTGGCAGGGTGTGCATTTCACTGCCTCTGGCTATGGACACGAGAACTGTGCCTTCCAGGGGTTCCACGGGCACGTCCAGGTACAAGCCTTGATATGGTACTCTCCCCTGATGATGACATATGTCCGCTGGAACCAGATCCCTCCTGGGACTGGCCAGGGCCATGTGCACATGGCCTGCAGTGGTGTGGTGTGGTGTGGACAGCTCCCCCCCACAGTGCTGAGGCTGGTACTGCCACTAAGGGAGCAGCTTGGTGTCCCTGCCTGTCCACGTCAACATCCAGATGTTGGTGTTGCTGGCCTAGGTCGATGTGGCCGTCGCACCACTCCCACCACATGCTCTAGCACGAACAATCCAAGGTCGAGAAGTCCCACCATATCACCCCACCATCTATCCATAACCTCTGTAAAATAACGGAGGGCACCTGCAAGATCACAGATGTCACTTACAGCTGAAAGAGCAGTCCTCTGCAGCCTCATACCCTGTCTGGTGTACTGTTCCATATGTGCCTGTGCCTCCATGACAGCCTGAAACATGCGCCTGGTGGTACCAGATGTGGCACTTCTGCCAGGGGCATGACCAGCAGCCCTCTCATGAGCACCCCTGTACATCTGCCTATGTGATACCCTGCCGGACATCCAGCTATGGCTGCTGTGTCCAGACACAGCAGCCATAGATACCACACTGTCCTGTGCACTGCCACCAACCACCAACTGTCCCTCTGCTATGGCCACTGGTAATGGGGTATCTATAGGCACTGTGACTGTGTGCAGGGATGGGGTGGATAACAGGGAGATTTCAAATGATGGCGCAGTTTTGGCCTCTGACAACCCTGACTGTGCCTCAACACACTTATCATCATTTTTGGTGTCTGTATGGACACCAACATCAGATTGCCTGCAGGAGGGACCCTGACCCAGCTCGTCACCTGTGAGGGGAAAACAAGAAACGCACTTTAAAACCTGTACGTCATTGCTTAACAGTACACACACACACACACACACACACACACACACACACACACACACACACACACACACACACACACACACACATACCCTGACATTCCACCATAATACCTACTTGTCCCTGAGTTTACAGACTGTCCCAAGTTTATTCTCTTAAGTTCCCCATCCTGCATCACACTTGGAAACTTACACTAATTAATACAAATCATCAACAACAACGTATCATTCTTCTAATTGCCTGGACAAGTGATCACAAAAAATGACCTGTTACTCTATTACCTCTTTGACTTGATTGGAGTCGGTTTTACAAGTACTCACTGCTGTTATCCAGTGTTCACCCTGGGTTTGTCCAGACATCATGAACATGGCCCCCTTATGTTAGGGGCTACTACAGTCACTCAATAGTGTCACGCACTGGAGGACCATACATAACTATTGCTCAGTAGATGCAAGATCTGTTGCTCTATTAACTTATTATGTAGACAACAGTAATATTTGGATACACTCACTGGTGTTGTCTAGTAATTCCCCAGTACATTTGCAGTGCTACATACGTGTGTATTCTTTCACCTTTCTGCTGATTGCAATTATAACAGTATACCTGGTGTCTAGTTTCCCTCCCAATGCATGTTCCATGCTACAGACCTTATTATACTTTCAGCTGTCCTGAGATTACATATCAGACAAGTATTCCTGGTGTCTCATGTGTCAGTCCATGTCCATGTACTGCACGATTTCAAAGGGAAGTTGAGACGTATGAACAAGCCCACAATCACACATGTGCATATATGGACACACACACAAACACACGCACACATACACACACACATCTTACATACATCACCTCCCCTCCCACCAGATTGCATTTACAGACAAAATAACCCCCCACCCACACACACACACACACACACACTTACAGGTGAGGTTGCATGAAGATATTACACACAGACATCCCATTACCCATCTGTCAACATGCATACCATATGGTACTCAACAGCATGCAGTGCAGCTATAGTCAATCCATGCCAGCAACAGTATACATGTGTGTGATGCATGGGCTGTGTTAGTAGGTGATTCCCCTGCCCCTGGAAAACGTTGCATCCGTGTACACAGTATTGCTGTGCACCTGTTCAGCACCCTGCCATTTACTGTGCACCATGCCTCACAGGTGAACACACCATTGCTGAATGTATATTACTGTGTCAGTTATGTCTGCTCTGCTGCTCACAGCCCCTATGTGTTTGTCCGACACATACCTGGGATGATATGTGGACAGATGTCATTTGTGAATGCCTGATGTCTGATTTACAGATGTTATCATCAGCGGTGCATGTATGACCAATGTGATACAATTACACTTACAATCGTCAAACCTTACTGTGGCTATGGGGAGTGTACACACCCTTATTGATATGATGCCCTCTTCCTTGATATGCCATGGGACCACATTACTGCATATGTTAACATGACATGAGCCTATGTGACATATGTCCTGTACAATCAAATGCAGTGTCAAACAAATGTGTTAGTTGTGCTGATGCTGATTAAGATGCATGCGCTTCATAGGTGCATATGTGTGCACGCCCTTATGATGATTTGTTGCACTTACTGTTATGTGTACTACAGCAGTCACTATTCCTGGCAGGGGTATACTGGCATGGGCCATCTGCATTTGCCAGTATTTGGTCAGTCTGCCCTACACGTCCCCCAACTCTGCATGATTGCAAGGTCAACCCATGTGCACATTCCTTGGAGTTCACACACTGCTGTCACTATTGCTGTGGAGTCAGGGTTATGTCTGCCACAGTTCCTGACCCTGACTGTGTGCAGATACAGCCATTCATAGCATCCTTTGGATCCCTGCTACAGTGCACTGTTGTGTCATGATGACACTGCCTCCCTACCTTCAGCCTTTTTGCAGATGCTTGACAACTATGGCCTACACATGTGTCAGATGGCAGTGTCCCAAACACTGAACACCACATGTAACAGCCTAATCCCAGCTAATGAATGGCAAACATATGAGTGTACACTGGCACACTGGCATGGTACAGATGGGGATGGTGGGCCTGAGGTGGGGTGAGTTGTTGGTTGTGCAGCACATGTAACTTACGTGATACTGTCTGTAGGTTTCCAATTCAGTCTTGGTACATCAGTACACATTGCAACGCATGCCTTTAGGGGGACCTTTTCTGTTATACATATGCTACCCATAGAGAGGCCTGGCTGATGTTTCCTGTGGTACAACTGTCCCATCTGATTACCCTAACCCATGGACCACACATTTGCGGAGTCCAGGCAATTGCTGACACGGGTACTGCACAGCTAGTACTTGCTAGACATTCATGCAACTCCCTCAGTGTTGTGGCATGTTACTAGGCAGCCTGCATGACTGGTTTGTTACATGTGACATCATCTGTCTTGGATAGCCATCTGTTTATTTCCTACATTATTCCTGTCCCATACATCCTCGCCACATACATGACTGTCTGCACTGTTTGCCATGGTATATGCAATGGCCAGGTATGGCTACATGTTCAACTCCTGGGTGCTACCTGTTTGGTATGGGGTCCACGCCATGGCATGTAAGATGTGTGCAAGCCATGGCTGCCTCTGTTGCAGGTAAGTGGGCACATTTGATGGCCAAATGTCTTGGACAGCAGACCATTTCTTGGTGTGACATTGGGGATGTGTACTTGCTGGAAGGTGCATTTCCATGACAAATGCATGCAGTCGGTACCTCAACAGCTGATTCCAATATATTTTATCTGGTGTGTGTGCAGACATATGCTTCCAGTGTTTGTGAAGGTATGTATTCCCCATATTTGCTGTCCTAACATATGATTCCATGTTACACACTCATTGCTCATGATAGGACCACATTGCAGGTTGTAAGGGTTGTGGACTGCAGTATTGTGATTTGCTGTAGTGTAGATCTGTAATAGATTCCATTGTAATACTGGTATATACACTGTTGTAGCACTGTATAAGGGTGATGTTTCACACATATCCCTTCTTTAGGCCATTTGTCCCACCATTATGTTCATCTCTGTGCACACATTTTGCAATGACAGGATGTTAGTTATATTGCAGGAGTCTGACATACCCTTTAGATGTCATCATGGTGACCACTGTGATTCAATGCAGTTAACAGCAACAATACGTGAACATGTACGGCATACATTATGGGTAGGTGTGTTAAATGTGTGCATTGAATGTACCATGGCATAACATGACTGGTGTATTGGCAAACCTGAACAAACACCATACTCACCAGCTACATGGCTGCCTTGGAGGTATACCAGAGTCACTAACATAAGTGTGTGAGAGATGTGATGTCAGTAGCCACAGCTGTGGCATTGGTACAGGGTGGGTGCAGCATTATAGTACATCAACAGTATAAGCCCAGAATACTTCAGATTATGCACATCTGTTTATTACTACTACGCAGCAACAGACTATATATATGTCATCTCACATATGCATGATCTAACTGTACAGATGTGGATGGATATGCAACAGTGGTCTACTGATGTGCCCTGTGGCCTTACCTGCATGGTCCTCTGCCATTGTGTGGGTAGCACCCACCTCCACTATGCTATCCACCATGTGTTGTGTGTGTGGGCGGGCAGGTGCCCCGAGGCTGGCAAGGAGCTCCTCAACATGTGTCAGGGAGGGCTGGATGGCATGACCCCCCCTGTTGTGTGCTGATCCCCCCTGACTGCAGGAGCACACCGACGGGCATTGTGAAGTAGGTCTGTGCAACAATGTCGGACCTGCTCATAACTGCAGTGCTGCACCAGGTATGAGATGATGACATCATTCTCCTCCTCTGTATAAATAGG
>NC_056728.1:1009466708-1009516708 GCF_019279795.1 Protopterus annectens
ATTTTACCAAAGGGGATGACAATGCACTTTTTGGCATTGAGCTTGAGACCATGTCTTTGACACCAGGCATCTGTCTCAGTGAGGCCCTTTTGTAGGATGTCCACATCATTAGGAATTTCAATTATGGCTCCTAGTTTGCAGTCATCTGCAAATTTAGTTAGCCAAAGACCTTCTGTGTTAGCCTGTACTTCAGAGAAGTAGATACCAAACAGGAGAGGACCCAGGACTGAACCCTGTGGTACTCCACTTGTCACTGGTCTGAAGTCTAATTTGGAGTCTGCTACTTTCACAGTGTAATGTTTTCAGTAAGCTAGTTGGCAACCCATCTTGTGACATAGGGATTTATACCTAGTTTAGTGAGTTTATATATAATTCCAGAGTGGAGGATGGTGTTGAATGCCTTGGCGAGATCTAGATAGGCTGTGTGACCCACCTTACCCTCATCCATGGCCTTGGTGACTACTTCAAAGAAGTCTATCAGGTTTAGGAGACATGATCTGCCTTTTACAAACCCAAACTGTGTGGGGTCCAGGGTTTGGAGATCTCCAATGTCTTTGTTTATGAGTTCCATGATGATACGTTCCATGGCCTTGCAGACGAGGCTCATCAGGCTAATGGGGTGGTAGGTCCTGGGGTCTGTTGTGCCCCCCCTTTGTGGAGTGGGATAACTGTCACGGTTCACCATTCAATGGGCACAAAGCCTGAGGTGAGGCTATGATTGAACATGGTACTTAGGTGGGGTGCCAGTTCATTCTGTAGTTCATGTAGAAGGCAGCCTGGGATGTTGTCAGGTCCCATGGATGCTGGGTTCTTGGCTTTGGAGAGTGAAATTTTTACCTGTGCAGCCATGATTACAGGAACTTTGCATTCTTCCGGTATAAAGATGGGCCCTTTAGGGGGTGAGAGGGGGTAAAGTTAGCACTGAACCTATCTGCCAGGATGTTGGCAATATCAGTTGGTTCTGTATATTTAGTGTCATTGTGCTGTAACTCAGAGCAGATCTGAGTGTTGCCATTGAGATTTTTAACATAGCTATAGAATGCTTTGTGGTTGTCTTTAGAATCAGTGGCAATTTTGTTTTCATAACTAGCTTTGGAGGATTTTATGAGGGATCTCAGCTTCTTACTGAGGCTGTCCAGGGAGTTCCTCCAATCGTGGGATTTTACTCTTTTTTTGCAACAGTTTCTTTCTTCTATTGTAGAGTTTGTTTATGGCAGAAGACCACCAGATTGGCTTCCTTTTTTTGGAGGATAGCATCTTGGTTCTGTTAGGGATAGCACAATCCATGCACTCGTGTAAGTATTTATAAAGTGCATTTGTGTATGATTCAGCAGTCGTACCTCTATTGTCCATCTGCATGGGTGTCATGAAGTTTGCCACTTCTGTCTTAAGAAGCGTGAAGTTGGCTTTGGAGAAATTTTTCACGGTTGTTTTCCTAATGGGGGGTGGGAGCGGGATGTGGATGTCTAGGGTGATTAGCTTGTGGCTGTATCTGACCAACGAGGAGCTGACCTCTGGTGTGGAACACCGGTCACCAATGTTGGTGATGACCAGGTCTAGGATATTGCTGCCTCTGGAGAGGGTGTGTATAAGTTGATCCAAAGCGTTGGAATTGATGATTTCCAGAAAACGTTGCGCAAAAGAGTTGGGACATGAGTAGTTTTCCCAGTTAATGGTAGGGTAGTTGAAATCACCCATTATTAGAGTGTTGGGTTGTACCTTAATATTTTCTAATGTATCAAGAAAAGAGGATTGGGAATCCCGGGGCATGGTGGGGGGTCTGTAGCAAGCTACAATCTGGATTGCAGTAACCCACTAACCCACATATGTTTTAAATTGCTCAACCTGTGTAGGCATTGCTTATCCCCCACGCAAACAAGCTTAAACCCACTTACTGCTGCTTAAAAGGGCTTACTCCTGCTTACCCCTGCACTTAATTTCTTTTAAAGAAATGAAAAAGGGTTGATAGGAAAGTTGTGAAAAAGGGGCAGAAAGAGGGAAAAACAGTAGGGAAAATAGCTAGGGATGTGCAGGACGGGTGTAGGGAAGATCCATAGCTGCCCATTTCTTCTACAGCAACAGCTGTGCATATACACTGATTCAGAGGTAGATTTGGACACTCATACCCCTGAGAGAGGGGTGAGGACAACAATAATATGTTGTGAAGCCAATTAGACCAGATTACATGTTTCCAGTGGACATGTGTGCGAAATGGACAGCAATGTATGGGATGAGATTTTTTTGGAGAACAGATTGCCCTTTTTTTTTTAAGGTGAGAGTGGGATGTTGGGGAGGAATAGTGGGTATATTTGGGGAGGTAGGTTGGGTAGGATAACAGACAAGACCGCATACAGGGGAGGAATATGACATATGTTGGGGGTAAACACCTTGGATGGGAAGGGGTGTTTGGAAGTCAGAAGCCCATGAGCCCCTTAGTGGAAACAGTGGGACTGAGGTCACCACCCATGGGCAGTCACCACTGCACCTTCATGGCCCCGAAGGTGGCTGTGCTGGAGGCTGAGTAGGAGGGGCAGGCTGACCCTCTAGTTGCACCATGCGGCCCTCAAGCTGGTGTAGCAGATCTCCAAACTCCCTGCGGAGCTCACTACACACCAGACACTGGACCTGATGATGGGTGACAGCATCCTGTCCGTGCCCGCTCCTGAGGGGGGGCAAGCCCCATCCCCTGAGGCAGTTCCACCCAAAGGCGGTGCAGGACCAGAGGATGAGGTGGTACAGGGGTGGGCCCCAAATGTGCTGGTGCCCGGTGCCATGGCCAGATGAGGTGGGAGAGGTGGGTCTGCTGGGACTGCCCTTCCCAAACATGCTATGGTGCTTCAATTTTAAAACATATGTGGGTTAGTATTAGTCAACACATTCCAGGATTAGGTATAACAGCATGCATAGATATTCCCATTAACCCGAAACACCAGATAATGAACAGTTGCATAGCAAACAGAACACATGCATATATGCAACCACAGTGGCCATTACAACAGCATGCAGGTACATTGATGGCAGCATGCCACCAATGTGGGAGTATATCAACATAGCACATGCATAGAACAAATTTCAATATTTATCAAACAATAGTACATATGTCCCAAGAGTAGATTTAATAGTGCACATGCCGACTGAGTTGTGTATTTAGTTTATTGTTGCAGATATGGTGGGGGGGATGTTAGTTAACAACTTGTATATCCCTGTAGTTCTCATTACTTTCTTAGTCAGTGCTGTGATCTGTACCTTACAGGTATTATTACATTACCCTATGGCCCTAATTTGGACAGTGGTATGGACGTAGACAACTATATATATGAACTGTGTTTTACCTGCAATATACACCTCTTACCTGGTATACCTGTGGAGGTATTGTTTGTTAACACTACCTGACTGTTTCTACACATATTCCCAGATTCCAGGTTGATGTTATGCACATACCTCTCCATCTCTTATTGCACACACTCTGGGCATGTCTTGACAACATGCAGGTGAAACCGGGACATATTTTAACTATTGCCCTCATAAACCTTTGGTGAGTTGTACAATGACAGGTTTGTTTTCATAGACATTTTCAAAATATTTACAGGCCTGACAGCCAGTTATATGACATTAAATGCTGCCTACATGTCAGAGATTAGCATGCTGATATGCCAGGGGGAGAGGGTAACAGCCAGCAGATATGGCCAATTCTCTGGACATTCCAGACAGATCTCTACAGTTGAGGGGTATGATTCTGCATTCAGCTTACTACCACTCCCAAGATTCTAACCATGGCTGTGTGTGCTAAAATAAAACAGTGTACATCACAGTTGGGTGTGCTATATAGATATTTGCTGTGTATCTTTTCTCTGAATTCTTTCTATAAGTCTCCCATGGTTTTACAATATGACCTTGTAATTACAACACTCTTATACAGGGTTTCCTAGACAGTTTTATTATGTAACACTGTGTGGATAACAGTGATGAGTAATACCTTATTATTCAGAGCAACTGCAACACTAACACTGCCATATAATACCAGACTAAACAGTACCAGTCCAAGATTTCAATCTTTTACTTGTAGGCACAGTTTTCATATCTGACAGATCTGTGGGGGGAATGTTTGTTAACACTACCTGAATATTGCCACACATATTACCAGATTCCACATTATTATTATTATGCACATGCATCTCACTCTGTTACTGCACACACTCTAGTCACAGCTTCACAACATGGGGGTGGAGTTGGGACATACTTTGCTTATTACTCTCATAACACTTTGGTGAGTTGCTAGAGTGACAGGTATGTTCTTATGGATATATTTCTGACAGTTATGATGTCTTACAATCAGTTGTATGTCATTATTTGCTGCCTAAACTTCTGGGATCATCCCACTGATTTGCTAGGGGGACAGGGTGACAGGCAGGGGACTTACACCAATTATCTGGACTTTCTGACAATATCTGTACAGTTGTGAGGTATGAGTCTGCATACAGCTTACTTCCACTTCCAGGATTCAAACCATGGCTGTGTGTGCTAAAAATACAACACTTCACATCTCAGTTGAGTGTGCTATTTGGAATATGTTGTCTGTCTTTTCACTGTTTTCTGTCTAAGTTTCTCTCAGTTGTACAGTATAACCTCTTGTGATTACAATAGTCATATGCAGACATTCCTACACATTTTATTTATGTAGTACAGTGTGGGTAACAATGCTTACTACAACAGTACTATCAAGAGATTGCAACACTACATTACGATATGATACCAGAGTAAACACAAGCAGTCCAGCAGTTAGACCTTTATTGTCAGGCTGTTAACCTTTTATTTACATACAATCTATATGAGACTCTTCCTGCCATATTGTCTGGTTTATTCAGTACATGCTATATACAATACAGGTTTTATACTGGCAAGTAACCTTCTACTACTTTTAGATTTATATCTTATGACAGTACATGTAAGATTATTACTAACCTGCCTCACAATACAACCTCTGCAATCTACAGGTGTGGGCTTCCCGGATGACAGCCCACTCGTCTGCCACTGTCAGAGACATAAGAGGAATATTTAGCCATACATTTCCATAATATACATGAGCTGGCAATTATTAAACAGGTAGTAGACCAATATTACACACGGCTGGGACATCACCCGTCTGCTTAGCCTCTTGGATCCACTGATCCAAGAGCTGTCTCTTTCTCCATTTCAGGTCAGCATAGTGATGCCTGACCTGCTCACCAGTTCGAGGGATGCCAGTGGCACTGGTGTGGTCACGGGCGAGACAGTCTCAGGCTTCCGCTTTATATTGGGAACCCTGGTACTAGTCCTGCAGCAGTCTCTGGTCATGGTCTTTAACAAGGAATCCTGTCATGACTTTGGACTCCTGGATGTCCCAGTGCTGCACCCAGCAGCACACTCCTTCACCCACACTGGTCATAGTGCCTACAGGAGGAAGCTAAAACCAGTTATGAGATGTATTCCCACCTATGGAGTTTAAATAGGGCCAATTTCCCACACCTTGCCATGATTGGATGGTTTTGAAAATGCTAACCTATGGGCATACCTGCTTACCTAAGGTTGGCATTGCTTAAAGTGGTATACCAATGGACAAACTGATTTAGCTGGCCTACACATTGCTTACATCTAGTAAGCAGGGGTGTGCAATGCTTAGCATTGCTTAATTTTTAATTTGCATAATATTTGGTGTTTGGCATTGATTTATCATTCATTACATGTTATATATGTGTTTGGTATCCATGATTCATGTGTACGTACACTGTATGGGGTCCTTGTGTTTATTGGGGATTTCAACATTTTATTACAACACCTCACATCTGGACTTAATGCAGTGCTCCAGTTCACATATTTATGTTATGTAGTAGGTTATACAACATAAAACTGTATATAGATTCCTTTCACATGTTAATTTTGATTTTCCTATAGTGCGGATCTGTTTGGTGATATGTCAGTCTTATCTACTTCTTGGATGGCTTACTGGTTAACTACTGTGACATGATTCTTGGGAAGGTGGTGGATTTGGACACTCTATAGATTTATCATTCATTACACATTATACCTTCGATATGTATCCATGATTCATGCGTACATATACTGTATGGTGCACTTGTGTTTATCTGTTGTTTTTTATTATTACAATGACACCTCACATCTGCATTTAATGCAGTACTCCAGTTCACAAACATATGTTATTTAGTAGGTTATACAACAAAAAATATTGTTCATAAAGTGATTTGACATGGAAAATTTAATTTACTGGAGTGAGAATCAAACCAGGAATGACTGCTTATAAGACGAATGCTCTGACCACTACACTATTACAGTACTGCTTCATTTGCATGTATCTTGATATTTATCTTCTTATGCCATTTAAGCTACAGTATGTGTAGCTAAGCAATGGGCAAACCCCCGCACCTACGGTTAAATTTAATCTGTTTGATAAAAACATTGTTTATATTATTATATTTTAAATATTGCTCTTATAAACTTAGGGTGTTGCTAGGGTAATGTGATTTGTTTTTATGTACATTTTCTGACAGATTTTAAGTCTGTCACACGTATGTTTGCCATTATTTCATACTTCATTGTTGAGATCATCCCAGTGATTTGGCAGGGTAAATGAGGGACAGGCCAGACGTATATGCCACATATCTGGACATTCTGCATTGATCTATGCTGTTGGGAGTATGTAACCCCCTATGAGTGGTCTCACTCATTGTAATTGCCAAATGGCAGTTCTTGACTGTGGGGGTGTGTATATTGTGAGAGCTCTGCTCTCAGACACACCCTCTGCACTCGTCCACGTTCCATGTCCGTTTAGGAGCTGAGGCAGTGCACCTTCATTACTATGCATGGTGCGCTGCCGTGCTGCTCCTAAATGGTCACTTCTGTGCAGGAATAAGCTATTCTTGCACAGAACCTTATTGAATCCCGGGGTATGTATTAGTATGCAATATAACATAACTAAACCACTAAAACGTGTATGATTAATTATTATATTGACTCATTTAGGAAAATTATTAATGCTAATATAGATTTAAAAATCTGGTTTGATCTTTTAACACCATTTATAGTCACACAGAACTTTCCACATAAAATATATAGAGAAATTATTAATTCCTGGGAGCAGAAAGGATTTGTTTGTTGGCTCCAATGTATCAAAGAACTAAATGTTTTAGATATGCAAGTAATAAAAAAAACATACAAAATTACACAACAGGACTGGCTAACTTTACAGAGTATACTGTCATATTTGCAAGATTTAAGTAGAATAATTAACAATTCTTCATTTAAAGAAATACCTAAATTTACAAAATACATATATGAAATCATATATAATGATTTTGACATGGGAAACAATATTTAAAAATTTTACAAAATATTGATAAACTATAAAACAACACCCAAAACCTCATATTGGAAATATATAACAAAAGGACACTCAATACAGTTAACTGAAGATATTAAAGCAAATATCTTATTATTGATAAAATATACATCCTTTACACAATACTGGAAAGTTTTTAATTGGAAATGCTTGCACAGAGCATTCTTAACCTCAGACAGAATCAGTAAAATTAGTTCTCCCATAAAAGGAATATGTTGGAGATGTGAGCAAGTACACAATGCAGATTGGAACCACATTTTCTTTGATTGTGTTAAAATTAAGCCATTTTGGAATAGTAATAACTTTCTACAAGCTTTATTTAATGAATCATTTTATTTAACTAAAACTCTTGTATTATTAAATGTGTACGAAGGTCCTCATTTGAATAGGTCAAACATATATCTAGTATGGGCTATACTTGCAATTTCAAGGAAGTGTATAACAAGAAGATGGAATACAAACACAATACCAACTTTGGAAGACTTCTACAGCCTACTGAAGACCACAGCATTACTGGAAATTAAAATTAAAGAACTAAGAATTTACCCAAAGCCATTTATCAACAACCCCTGGGGAAAAGTCTTATCATTGATTGATACTATGCAATAATTGATCAAGCACTCTGATAATGGATTGGCTATACTTATAGAGTAACTGTATATATTAAGATCTGTTACAGCGTCAGACTAATGTAAATAGTGTACATAGTTATTTAAGATGTTATGTATAAATACTATGGAATTCATTCAAACGTATTTGAAAAATAAAAAAAAAATTTTAGAGAGAAAAAAAAGTAATTACATATTCATTTTTCCAGTTCTTTGTAATACTCTTTCCTGCATTTAGCCCTTTTCCATATTTCTTATGTTACACACCTTACAACAATTTTGTTGCCTGTCAGTTTACAAAATCTATCCATTCTGTTAAAACTTTCATAGAGTTGGAGGTCTGTGTAATACAAACTTTATTTCAGAGTTAATCTATTTATAGAGACTAAGAAAGCCATCCTATCTTAGATTGCTGGAGCATTTGTTTAATTTTTCAGAATCCACTTTATTTTACTTAGTTTAAATGTCCAGGTCATAACATTGACTATAATTATGCATATGTTTATTTGCATTTTTATTGCTCCAATGTGCTACCTTCCAATTCTCTGCATTAAAAGTGTGCCACCCAACATATAACTCTTTCTTCAGTTTAAAAGAAAAATATTTTTGCTTATTATGTAATGGGCTTGTGTTATTTAAATAGATCCACAATTCCCTGCTCTAGTCCATTCTAAACATGGAATGGATATAAGTCCATTAATTAGCCCTGAATTAAATCTCTCAACTATGGACACCATTTTCTATTATTCTTTATGTCCTTCCGAACTTTTCAAAACTAGACCACCATTCTCAGAACCCCCTCTAATGTTTACTGACTTCAGTATTATTTTTTATGTGAATCTGTGTCATATTCCTTGCTAGAATATACATAGACTATATTTGTAATCTTCTTTATTTCTTTGGCAATATAGTGATTTAATTCTCTAAAGCTTTATCAAATTGAAAACAGAAAACATATTACAGTTGGGATTTATAATCAGTATGTGCAAAGGTTCAAATTGCTCTGTTCTAATAGGGTGATCTGTGCTTCTGCAATGTAATGCATTTTGTAGGCATGCAAAAATATAGCATATCACCGAATCATATTAAAAAATAAATTCATGACAAGGAATTGCTCAGATATGCAACAAATGTCTAGCTGAGCACTATACCTTCCTGTGCTAGTAATTAGTACTGATAAATCCCACAAGGCGCTCATGCGCGCACGTGCACACACACACACACACACACACACACACACACACACACACACACACACACACACACACACAAATATCAGCATGTAGTAACATGTACAGTGATACACGCAGACACGTGCATTCTTTATTTAATTCAGCTGCTATTGGACATGGAAGCTAAATAAATGAGATGTCTGTGAATTACTAAACTGCTAAATTTTCCTTCAGTAGCCATGCACCAGGATTCTAAAGGGCCTTGTTACTATAGGCTCTACCCACAGACCACCATATTTATGGATGCAGCTTCAGAATCTTACACAACTGAGTAACACAGAGCTGTACTATTAAGCAATAGGGGCACTATGAACTGGGAGTCTTGACAGTCTGATATAGGTTCATAGGTTCATAGGTTCATACTAGGCTATCTGCCCAAGGGCATTTATAAGCCTAGCCCATAGTTATGTGGCTTTCGCCACCCCTTTAGTTTGAATAAAAACTATGCCTATCATTTTTCTGTGCCTCTGTCAAGCAGTGACACTGAAGTAATCCCTGGGATATATCTGCGATCTCCCATCCATTGGTCAAGATTCCTCTTGAACAAGGCCAGCGAGGTGCTCTGCCTCACATGTACCGGGATTTTGTTCCACAGCATAGGGAGTCTCTGGGTGATGAATCTGTCCCTCCAGCACGTTCTATTTATAACTGTGTCAAGGTTTAAGTCTCCGCCCTTGTGGTTCTGAGGGATCTAGATTTTTGAGGTGAAGCATATTCATCAAATCTGGGTTTGACATGGCCTTATATGTCAGGCACAGGTCACCTCTGAGCAAGCGGTATGAGACTGAATAAAGCTGGAGTTCTTTCAGTCGGGCAGCATAAGACATATTTTTGAGACCCTTTATCCTTTTGGTGAGGAACTTTTGGGGCCTTTCAAGCTGCATCAGGTGTCTGGTCAGATACATTCGAACGGGCATTGTACTCAATCATAGGTCTAATGAGTGATGAGTACAGGGGACGATGACCTCCTTGATCTAGATGTGAATCCCTTCATGATCAGGTGGGCGATATAGAAGGTTTTCCTAACTACTTTAGCAACATGAGTGTCAAACGAAAGACTACTGTCAACTTGGGTCCCCAGATCCCTGATGACTTTTTCTGTGCTCAGTGGATTGTCACCTATATGGTAGCTAGGGGTAACCTTGTTTTTCCCGAAGGGTATGACTATGCATTTTTTGGCGTTTAACTTCAGGCCATGGCTCTGGCACCAGTTATCCGTTTCTGTGAGGCCCTTCTGGAGGATATCTGTGTCAGATGTGTTTTCGACTATGGCGCCCAGTTTGCAGTCATCTGCAAACTTTGTCAGCCATAACCCTCCTGTGTTTGCTTGTACTTCAGAAAAGTAGATGCCGAACAAGAGTGGACCCAGGACTGAGCCCTGTGGGACACCACTTGTGACAGGCTCTCAGGAGCCTTGAACCAGGTTTCTGTCACAGCACAGACATCGATGCTCTCCATATTGAGAAGGGCCTCGAGTGCGTGCATCTTGAGATTGAGACTTCTGGCATTGAGCAGCATTACCCTTAGTTTTTTTCCTTTTTGGTGTTCTAGGGTGGTAGGTTTAGAATTTGAGCCTTGCCTAAAAAAGGCACTATGGGGGTGGCAAGAGCCTTTGCCAATATATGGAACACAAAGCCACTTCCTTGGGTTTGCTCACTATGCAGTATATGATTCTCAGCCTATATTTATATTATCACTTTTCAGTAAATCCATGATACTTTAGATCCTTTCTCCAGTGGATCAGTAAGTAATATATTTTTATAACTGTGCTGATAAGTGGTTCTGAAGGACCATTTCTCAGGGACAGCTAGGCCCAGAAGTAAAATACAAGTTTCAGTCATTCATTACCAGATTCCAAGAATAATACATGCATATGCACATGTGTAGGGTTTGAGGGAATGCACATACCCTATCAGCATTATGTATATTTGCTGTAGGAGGTGTTGCTGGGTATACTATAAGCTGTAGACTATGACTCTAGGTATAGGCTATTTTCTGTATTCCCATCCTATTTTGCCACTATGTATAATAAATCTGAGAACTCTGGATACTATGCATATGCCATTGTATTGAAATGATGTATTTGTGCCTGTCTTGATTGCTTTTTGAGACCAGGTCATGGCTAAAAAGGGATGACAGGCCAGCTCACCTAACTGGTAAGCTTATAATCAGTCAACAAATCAATCAATCAAGAAGAACAGAAGTCACAAATTCTGGAAATAAATTAGAGGATATGCTTATAAGAGAAAAACATCAAGTGGGCTATAACTAACATAAATATACTTAGAGTATAAAAGGAAGTGAGTGCATTCAGAGAACTCAGCAACATACCTAGGTATCTTGAAAAAAGTTTAATGGATGTCACAAATGGAGGTTGGTATAATGCTTAAAACATTTACTTCACAGGCAGAAGGTACACGGTTTGGCTGTCACCTTTGAGGGAAATTGGCTCATATTAAAGTGGCCCACAGGAGCAGCTAGCCTAGTACGTACCTATGAAATAATTGACCAATCTTCTTTTGCATGCTTACAAATGTGATTGTTGAGATCATATTAGTTAAGATATGTAAGTAATCACAAAGCTGAGCTAAAAGTATAACAATGGAGATGAGCCTGTTGAGGGCTTCCATCAGATTCTGGGACCCAGTTGGAAGTGATATCTTGCACGTCACTTGTCCACAAACATCTATGATTTTCCAGACAACTGTAATGGTTTCATGATACTAGCAAACATCCTTAGTGATCACTTCCTTGCCTTTCCCCAGTGGTCTTTTGAAGACCTAAAATGTTCTCTTGCGTTTATTATTGGCAATTCAGTTTAGGACTCATTACCTACTCAAAGATCTTGAGCAATTAAATTGTACCCAATTCTGAATTACTCTAATACTAGCAAGGAGCTTGATACATTTATTATTGTTCTTCTGTTTTAACAAGACAGACCATTCCCACTCATCAGAAGTTATGCTAACTGATTTGGTTTACCAAATGACTAGTGGCAAATGTCCACAAATGTCACCATACCTGATCTCTATAGACAAAGTCAAAAGTCAAAAGTCGTCTTACTATTGGACACTATAGAAGAAAACATCTAAGTCTTCCCATCAATGTGTATATGTATTGTTCCAAACATTTTCAACCATTCGGATGTGGATTATACAAACACCATTTCTATATCAGAATCTCAAATATAAGTTTACCTCCACTCACCATTACTAGAGCACTCATAGACCTCATGTCACAAGGCTACAACACTACTACACCTCCTGTCACAGAAACAGAGCACTGTTACACTTTCTGTCACAGGGCTATAGGACTACTACACCTCCTGTCACAGTAACAGAGTACTACTACACCTCCTATCACAGGGTTACAGGACTACTACAACTCCTGTCACAGTAATAGAGTACTATTACATCTTCTGTCACAGGACTACAGGACTAATATGCCACCTGTCACTGTAATTCAGTACTACTACACCTCCTATGACAGGGCTACAGGACTACTACACCTCCTGTCACAGTAATAGAGTATTACTGCACCTCCTGTCACAGGACTATAGCACTACTACATCTCCTGGAACAGTAATAGAGTATTCCTACACCTCCTGTCACAAGGCTACAGAACTACTATACTTCCTGCCACAGTAACAGAGCACTGCTACACCTTCTGTCATAGTGCTTTAGCACTATTACACCTCCTGTCACAGTAATAGGACTACAGGAATATCACACTTCCTGTCACAGGGTTACAGAACTTCTACACCTTCTGTCACAGTAATAGGACTACCACACCTCCTGTCACAGTAGTAAAACACTACTACACCTCCTGTCATAGTGCTTCAGCACTATTACATTTCCTGTCACAGTAATAGGACTACAGGACTATCACACTTCCTATCACAGGGCTACAGAACTTCTACACCTTCTGTCACAGTAATAGAACTACAGGGCTATCACACTTCCTGTCACAGGGCTACAAAACCTCTACACCTTCTGTCACAGTAATAGGACTACAGGAGTACCACACCTCCTGTCACAGTAGTAGAACACTACTACACCTCCTGTCATAGAGCTATAGCACTACTACACTTCCTGCCACAGTAATATAGCACAACTATGTCTCCTGTCATGGGCTACAACACTACTTCACCTGCTGTCGCAGTAATAGAGCACTACTATGCTTTCTGTCTCAGGGTTACAGTTCTACTAGACCTCCTGTTACAGTAATAGATCTCTACTACCCATCCTGTGACAGGGCTACAGCCCTACTCCTCCTCCTGTCACAGTAACAGAGCACTGCTACAACTCCTGATACAGTGGTAGAGCATTACTACAATTCCTAATAGAGCACTACTACACCTCATTATAGCACAGCTCCTGAAAGAGTGATACAGCACCAATATACCTCCCGACAAAGTGATAGAGCATTACTACATCTGCTGAAACAGTGATAGAACACTACTAAACCTCCCAAAACAGTGATAGAGCACTAGTGCACCTCCTAAGATAATAATAGAGCACTACTATACATCCTAACACAGTGATAAAAGGCTACATCATCTCATGAGATCGTAATAGAGGACTACTAAGCCTTCTGATACAGTGAGTTCAGTATATGCAGGTATTCTTTATGCTGACTTTTAAATACTAGCAATAATAATTAATGCTGGTCAATTAAACTACTTTATTAATGTCCCATTTATTACTGACAGTATGTAGCCCTTGAAACAGCAATCACCCCATCTTAAAATGTAATGGGCTAATACATTGATGTTAAGGCTTTCTGCTGCTATTACTCTAACTATAATGTTAGAAAATATTATATGTTAGTTGCTTTGAAATCATGTCAATTCAAATAGAGATCTGTCATCTTTCGAATGGATGATTAAGAATAGATGTTCAAAATTAAAAGCATTATGGTTAGCGACAGATACTTCCCTTTCTAAGACAAATTAGCAGTATAAAATGAATGCACTGTATATCAGTTTAAAATGTGGCCTCATTGTGTACACCACTTTCTTCCTTTACCCCCCCAGTCCTTTATCCTGGTTTATTAGTTATCCAACATATATGACTGTCTGTGCTCTAATTATTAACATGTGTGCAAAGATATTTACAAGTCTCCCCTTATCAAGGCTTCATGGAAAATATGTAAATTTCCATTAAAAATAAGTGGCACAGCTTTTTATTCATAAATAAACTTGTATCTAAATCAAATTGTACATATAGATAAACTACTAGCATTTGAATGCTGTAAAAAAATTGTTCTCCATCCATATGTTCTCCAGCATCCATCTGCCTGTCCAGCATTAAAAAACATTCTACGCAATTATGTTCCCATCTGGTCACTGAGATCCTGTCTACAAACCTAACAAATCTGCTGGGCATTGTCTGTACTCATACAGGGTTGCTAAGGCTGGAACTCCTTACCTATATCCATCAGGTCTATAGCCTCCCTCCCATCTTTCAAAGCCACTCTGAAAGAATGAAAAACAAATCTCAAACGGCTACAGGTACACTGAATTGCCAAAACTGCAACAATAAGAATAGAATGAGGCACCAAAGTTACACACTGAAAACTATCCACAGTAACTTTATTTAGAAAAAGAACAGTAGGTGAGCGCTTTCACAACTCAGTGTTGCTTCATCAGACAATGTTAATGCAGACCATGCTTGGTTAAATACTTAAGCAATCAGTGTGGTTTCAACCATTTAAAGCAATACAGTCAAAATAATTTAACAATTAGACACTATTAGTACAAGCTTATGCAAACTGTGTATTTAAAACCAACCTTTAAATACATGTATCTCTATGAAAACCATCATTGTTGACCATAATATATGTAAAGGTATAAAAAATGTATATAATATAAAAATATGTCCTATATAAAATCTTAAATATATATATAAGTAAATGCAAGAGCTTGATGAACCATAGTACACATTAAAACCTAGAAATTAATGTTTAAGACGTCTTGCTTTAAGGCAAGGGACTAGTGAAGTACAGCCATTTAAGCCCGGATATCTATCTGCATTCAGCTTGATAATCCATTTCTGTTCTAGCTCTTCCGTATAGTTTTCTATGTCCCCACCTCTATTTGTCCTTAATACTTGTTGTAAAATCAAAAATTTGAAGCAGTGAGTACTGTTTGTATTTAAAATATGATTTGCTAGGGCATTAGACTGTTTCAAATTTCGTATATCCCTTGCATGTTCTAATATTCTATCTTTGAAAATTCTGTTTGTTTTTCCTACGTAATAGGCATGACATGCTTGACAAAAACTAAAATAAATAGCATCTGTACTCTTACAATCATAGTATTTCTTAGTATATAACCTAAAATGTTTCATTGGATGAATATACTCATTTTTAGTATAAATGTACTGACAGGCTGCACGATTCCTGCATGGAAAAGTGCCTTGTCTGTTGGAGAGGTTTTTTCTATGGGGTTGATGTTCTTTATTACAAAGATGTTGCTTCAATGACACGTTGTTCTTGAAACTAAAACTTGGTGTGTCACCGATCATGGGGACAAGGTCTGGTATTTCCTGTAATAAGTGCCAGTTCTTCTTAATGATATCTGTATACTTATTGATATCACTTGCAAATCGAAAAACTACTCTAAACTTATTCCTATCAATGTCTCTATTACCAGACGTTCTCATATCAGTTTCTTGAGAGGTCATGTAAGGCTTACATCTTGTTGATCTAACTTTCCATGCCTCTGTTATCACATTTGTGATTTCTGAACTTGAGTAGCCCCTTTGCTCAAATTCACTATGTAATTTATCCAGTGCCCCTGCAGCCTCTTCATCATTGTTATGTAGGCGTAAAGTTCTAAAAACTTGTCCTTTAAGAACATTTCTAGAAATGTGTCTCGGGTGCATACTAGATTTATGAAGACAGGCATTGGTCCTAGTAGGTTTGTAGTAAATGCTAGTTTTCAGCTGTTTTAAATTAGTTTTAGTTACACTTACATCTAAAAAGTCAATGGAGGTGTCAGAAGATGTAAAAGAAAATTTCAAAAAATCTGTTGTACTATGTAAATAATCTACAAAATTACTGATATTGGAACCATGTCCTCTCCACAAAATAAAAACATCATCCACGAAACGTACATACCAAAGGATACAATCATAATAAGGATTCAAGACCGATAAAACATACTCTTCTTCCCATCTTACTAATGATAGATTGGCGTAGCTGTTGGCACATGACGTGCCCATTGCTACGCCATTCATCTGTAGAAAGAACTTATCTTGGAAAGTAACAACATTGTTTTCAAGTATAATCTCTAATAGGCTACAGACTAACAAAATCTTATTTGGTACAAGCTTCCGATCTGTGTTAAGGAACTCTCTTACTTTATCAATTCCCCATGCATTCGGAATGCTCGTAAAAAGGGATTCAATATCGATAAGGGCTCAGTACACCATCCTGCTCCTGATACAATGGGACGCATAGGAGGGGCAGTGATGTGTTTATGGATTTTGGGTAGGCCATATATTCTAGGAATTAAAGGTTTCTGTACCAAAAAGTAATTAAACAAAGGTTCATCAATTAATCCCGTAATCAATAGATCAAATACTAAAAAAGACACCTTGTCAATAATGGCAGTTACAGCTGCTTTAGTTAATATCTGGTAGATACGGTTATCTAATAACTAATACACAGATCTTTATCCATTAAAACAATTTTGCCACCTTTGTCAGCCTGCTTTATAACAAGGGAATTCAGATTCTGTAATTCATTCAAAGCCCTGTATTCTGGTGCAGTGAGGTTATAGAAGGTGCAACGATTAAAATCGGTGGTATACATTTCTTTAAAAGCATGCTCACAAATGTCCACAAATCTTTGTATACCTGGAGGAGTAGGAGGTATATAGGTACTAGGTTTTTTATATACATTAATGTTTACATCATTATTGTTAGGAAAAATACACTTTAAACTTAAATTTCTACCTAGCAATTTTAGATCTGTTATTATTTCTGTTAAATCTGCCTTTCTGGCAGGGATAAAGGATAGACCTTTGTTCAATAAGTCACACTGTTCATTGGTTAGTGGAAAGGAGGAAATGTTCACAATAAGGTTATTCACATTCTCCTTTTTTTCGAAAAATGCACAGTTCTGTCCACATATCCGCCTCTTATGTTAATCTGACCATATATCTCATTTCTCTCTACTTTCACTGGCTTATGTGAGTAATCACAAAACCATCACTTTTGAAATCCCACCCCTTCAATTATTTAAATTTATTGGCCATCCTACAGTATTTCATAGTACCAAAATACAAAAGTAACCACCCCTTTCAGTCCATCTTGCTGTTTTAAAAATAGTAACTCTCCACTAAACCTTAACTTTTTAAACAGGTAAAACTCAAGTTACCTACTTTCATATCTAACTTCTCTAGTGCACACTGCAGAGTGCATTCTTTTCAATCTTACCTTTAAGCATCCCTGTTACTAGCACTTTCTCTAATACCTAAAGATCATCTCTACTTGACTCCAAGTAGACTTTTCTCTATCTGTTAAACCTAGCACTTGCTCCTACAGTACTTATTACCTTGATACGGCACTCTTATAGATAGCACCCCAAAAGGCAAACCCCCATTTCTCGGTCACTCACGTCCCCGAATCTCTTTTAAAGTTTTTTGTCTAGTCCTTCTAGCATGTCGAGGGATCAGTTGCTAGTGTCCTCTCCTGCTCAGCTGGTGAACCTGGGAATATTGAGGCAATGTTACAATTGCCTCATGTACACACACAACCCTCTCCTCCTCCCACAAAACACAAATACATGCGAGAGATGCAACTATACGGCCAAACTGGAGGCTGAGCTCTCTCAACATAGGACTGGCAAGACCAGTCAGGAGGAGAAGGTTACCACACACACTATAGACCCAGTCTCACATAGTACCATCACAACCTCAAATCATACACATAAACACACAAAGACATACTCGGCTCTGATCAAAAATCTACCAAAACAGCAGAGGCCACCAAAGCAGACACCCAAACAACCACCACCTCAGAACACAACACCTGCAACACATAGACCTCACAGTCAGAGTGTCAAACAGTCACAGCCCTTAAGGCCAAACACAATGCCAGACACACTAGTCATTGGTGACTCCATAGTCAGACACACTGACGTCCCGCTCACCAGACTGAGTAAGGAGAAGGTCACAGTAAGCTGCCTGTCGGGTGCTAGAATCCGCCACATAACGCAAGCACTCAGGTCTCTCAACAGCAGGTACAAATATGACTCAGTCATTGTCCACGCTGGTGTAAACGACCTGAGACGCACCTCCTTGGACTACATGAAAAGAGACATTGAGGAGCTCTCTGATTATGTAGCCCAGGCAGGTATGACCCTGACCTTGAGCAGTATCCTACCTTCACCAAGAATGATGCCACAATACAGAGATAAGATGATCAGCTTTAACAATTGGCTTAAACTCTGGTGTCATTCAAAGGGGATCCAATGTCTGTCTGTCTGGGATGACATGCTGGACAAGCCACGCTGCTTCAAGGGACGGCTTGCACCTGTCACCCTGGGATTCGGATATTGGCAAAGGCTCTTGCCACCCCCATAGTGCCTTTTTAGGCAAGGCTCAAATTCTAAACCTACCACCCTAGAACACAAAAAGGAAAAACTAAGGGTAATGCTGCTCAATGCCAGAAGTCTAAATCTCAAAATGCATGCACTCGAGGCCCTTCTCAGTATGGAGAACATCGATGTCTGTGCAGTGACAGAAACCTGGTTCAAGGCTCCTGAGAGCACCCCAGCACTATCAGGTTTTACCTCTTATCATGCTCCGCCCCAAAATCCGGACAATACCAAGAAAGGAGGGGTATCCATATTCATCAAAGACACCCACACCTCAAGACTGGTGGCAACGCACGATGCATCGGAGACCATCCAGGTGCAATTAACCATAGGCAAGACTGCTCTGCAAATTGTAGCATGTTACAGGCCACCCTCACAAACTCAGGAACCTCACATGGCCTTCCTGAAAACACTAGAGGGATAAATGTATCACCAAACACCATCATACTAGGTGACTTCAATTACCCTAATATAGACTGGGAACACTACTCAAGCCCAAACACCCTAGCCCAAAAGTTCCTGGAATTCATAAACTCAAATGCCATGGAACAACTAGTCACCATCCCCACAAGAGGAGAAAACATACTTGATCTCATCATCACGAACATGGGAGCACAATGTTCAACACCGGAAGTATACCCCTCACTGGTGAGATCAGATCACAAACTAATCTCGCTGGAGGTCCTCATCCCACCCCCACCTGAAAAAAAAAGACCACAGTAAAGAACTTCTCGAAAGCCGACTTCACACTTCTAAAGACTAGTGTGGTCTCCTTTAAGGCCCCCGAGCCGACGGAAAACAGTACTCAAGCCGCTGAATCACTTACAAATACCTTCTACCAGCACCTGCAGGACTGCATGGATAAGGCAATCCCAAGAAAAACAAAGACTCTTTGTACCAAAGGCAAGCGTCCACTCTGGTGGACCCCAGCCATAAACAAACTCTACAACAAAAGGAGGAAGCTACTACAAGATAGAGCAAAATCCTTAAAAGGTAAGACACCCTTGATCACTATAAGTAAAAAACTAAGAGCTCTCATAAAATCATCCAAAGCAAATTTTGAGAGAAAAATAGCTAAAGACTCAAAAGACAATCATAAGGCCTTCTTTAGCTATGTTAGAAACCTGGGAGGAAACTCCCAGATATGCTCAGAACTAGTTCAAAATGATGTGAAGATTACTGATCCTACAGACATTGCCAACATACTGGCTGACAGGTTCAGTGCAAACTTCTCCCCTCCCCCAAAAGGAGAGATATCTATACCAAGCGATTGCAGCCCCCAAACATCTCCAACGCCCAAGTGAGAACTGCTCTCTCCAAAGCAAAAACACAGCATCCATGGGACCTGATGGTGTCCCCGGCTGTGTGCTCCACGAACTCAACGAGGAATTAAACCCACAGCTAGGACAGCTGTTTAATCATAGTCTTACCTCTGGATACGCACCCAGGAGTGGCGCACTGCAACTGTGGTCCCACTTCACAAAGGCGGTGCCTCCACCGACCCTGGAAATTACCGCCCATTAGCTTGACAAGCCTTATCTGCAAAGCCATGGAGAGGATCATAATGGACCTCATAAATAAAGACATAGGGAATTTGCAGACTTTGGATCCATCCCAGTTTGGCTTTGTCAAAGGCAGATCATGCCTTCTAAACTTGGTTGACTTTTTCGAAACAGTCACCAAAGCCATTGATGAGGGAAAGGCAGTCCATACAGCCTACCTTGATCTGGCGAAGGCCTTTGATACAATACCCCACTCGGGTATCATTGAAAAACTCATCAGCTTAAATGTTAACCCATACATCACAAGATGGGTTGCAAACTGGCTGAGTGACAGAACCCACAGGGTCAGAGTTGCTGGCACCATGTCAGACTCAAAGCCTGTCACAAGTGGTGTACCACAGGGCTCAGTCCTGGGCCCACTCTTGTTTGGCATCTACTTTTCAGTACAAGCAAACACAGGAGGGTTATGGCTGACAAAGTTTGCAGATGACTGCAAACTGGGCGCCATAGTAGAAAACACATCTGACACAGATATCCTTCAGAAGGGTCTCACAGAAACGGATAACTGGTGCCAGAGCCATGGCCTAAAGTTAAATGCCAAAAATGCATAGTCATACCCTTCGGGAAAAACAAGGTTACCCCTAGCTACCAAATAGGTGGCAATCCACTGAGTACAGAAGAAGTTATCAGGGACCTGGGGACCCAGGTTGATAGTAGTCTGTCATTCGACACCCATGTAGCTAAAGTAGTTAGGAAGACCTTCTACATTGCCCACCTTATCATGAAGGGATTCTCATCTAGATCAAGGGAGGTCATAGTCTCCCTATACTCATCACTCATCAGACCAATGATTGAGTACAATGCCCCATTCGGAATGTATCTGACCCGACACTTGCAGCAGCTGGAGAGGCCACAAAAGTTCCTCACCAAAAGGATAAAGGGTCTCAAACATCTGTCCTATGCTGCCCGACTGAAAGAACTCCAGCTCTATTCAGTCGCCACCGCTTGCTCAGAGGTGACCTTTGCCTAACATACAAGGCCATGTCAAACCCAGATTTGATGAATATGCTTCACCTCAAAAATCTAGATCCGTCAGAGCCACAAGGGCGGAGACTTAAACCTCGACACGGCTATTAATAGGACGTGCTGGAGGGATAGATTCATCACCCAAAGACTCCCTATGCTGTGGAATAAAATCCCGGTATATGTGAGGCAGAGCACCTCGCTGGCCTTGTTCAAGAGAAATCTTGACCAATGGATGGGAGATCGCAGATATACCCCAGGGATTACCTCAGTGTCACTGCTCAACAGAGGCACAGCAAAATAATGGGTATAGTTCCCCATACTAAAGGGGTGGCGTAAGCCACAAAACTATGGGCTAGGCTTGTAAATGCCCTTGGGCAGATAGCCTAGTATGAACCTATGAACCTATGAACCTATGAACCACATGGTGTTCCCTTGTTGTGATCACCATGGTTGGGTTGCTTTTGACCCGACCTCTGAATGGAAGAGCTGTCTTCAGAGTAAACTCTCCCACTTTCGGATTGTCTAAAAAAACGCAAATGTCTGTAGCGTTAACTTGTACACTGTTTATAGGACTCTTACCTGCATTGTTAGCGTATCTTCGCTCTTCGTTCTGCTGTTTCATCTCTGCATTTGATGTAGATGTGTCTCCGTAGACAGCTGGAACAGACGATGCAATCTTGGGGGCAGAAGTACTAGTGCTAACACTTTCCTTTGTGTGTATAGCTGTAGCTGCCATATTTGCATTCAAATTATTAGCGCGAAAACCGGAAGTGGAAGGCTGTGTTCCAATGTTTAGTGTCCTACTACTCTCTGCATTCGTAGTGGCAGGATTCTGAGTGGTGGTTCTATTTATAGAGTCCCTTGGCCATGAGAATACGTTATTATTTTTAAAATTGAGTTTGTCTCTGTTCAATTTATTTAGTTTAATATTTTGAAGCTTCCTTTCATAAGCGCTAATATTTTCATGTAACTGGCCCATTTTATTCAAAGTAATGGCAGTAGAAAAAGTTTCAGATATCCTGTTTTCTAGAGTTACAATTTCTGTTTTTAATTCAGTCTCAAGTGATGAAAAAAACTCTATAAGAAGCTCCATATATTTGGAACTAAAAGACAAATTAAATTCTTGCCACTTACATAACAGTTCAGGATATGCATTTCCATATGTGGGCATATTTAGTATGCGTAAACCACGAGGAATTACTTTTGCTTCAAATGAAGCTTGCAAATGCAGTCTCTGCCATTGTAGTCTTTTATATTTATATAGAAGGTTTTCCAACCCCCTATATTGCACCTGAAATTCAAGCATCTCTTCCATGCCAGAAGCAATGTCCATTGCACTTGTCTGTACCTCAGTATTTAGTAATGGATTTAGTGGGACATCCAAGAGTTTCAGGAATTGATTGTGCTCATTCAATAATCCTTGATTAATGTCCATATCCATCTTTTTCAAAAACACAGTGTGTCCTTGGCCGAGTAAAACAGAAACAGAAAAACAAATCTCAAACGGCTACAGGTACACTGAGGTGCCAAAACTGCAACAATAAGAATAGAATGAGGCACCAAAGTTACACACTGAAAACTATCCACAGTAACTTTATTTAGAAAAAGAACAGTATTTTATTTTGTGGAGAGGACATGGTTCCAATATCAGTAATTTTGTAGATTATTTACATAGTACAACAAATTTTTTGAAATTTTCTTTTACATCTTCTGACACCTCCATTGACTTTTTAAATGTAACTGTAACTAAAACTAATTTAAAACAGCTGAAAACTAGCATTTACTACAAACCTACTAGGACCAATGCCTGTCTTCATAAATCTAGTATGCACCCGAGACACATTTCTAGAAATGTTCTTAAAGGACAAGTTTTTAGAACTTTACGCCTACATAACAATGATGAAGAGGCTGCAGGGGCACTGGATAAATTACATAGTGAATTTGAGCAAAGGGGCTACTCAAGTTCAGAAATCACGAATGTGATAACAGAGGCATGGAAAGTTAGATCAACAAGATGTAAGCCTTACATGAGCTCTCAAGAAACTGATATGAGGATGTCTGGCAATAGAGACATTGATAGGAATAAGTTTAGGGTAGTTTTTCGATTTGCAAGTGATATTAATAAGTATACAGATATCATTAAGAAGAACTGGCACTTATTACAGGAAATACCAGACCTTGTCCCCATGATTGGTGACACACCAAGTTTTAGTTTCAAGAACAACGTGTCATTGAAGCAACATCTTTGTAATAAAGAACATCAACCCCATAGAAAAAAAACTCTCCAACAGACAAGGCACTTTTCCATGCAGGAATTGTGCAACCTGTCAGTACATTTATACTAAAAATGAGTATATTCATCCAATGAAACATTTTAGGTTATATACTAAGAAATACTATGATTGTAAGAGTACAGATGTTATTTATTTTAGTTTTTGTCAAGCATGTCATGCCTATTACGTAGGAAAAACAAACAGAATTTTCAAAGATAGAATATTAGAACATGCAAGGGATATACGAAATTTGAAACAGTCTAATGCCCTAGCAAATCATATTTTAAATACAAACAGTACTCACTGCTTCAAATTTTTGGTTTTACAACAAGTATTGAGGACAAATAGAGGTGGGGACATAGAAAACTATATGGAAGAGCTAGAACAGAAATGGATTATCAAGCTGAATGCAGATAGATATCCGGGCTTAAATGGCTGTACTTCACTAGTCCCTTGCCTTAAAGCAAAATGTCTTAAACATTAATTTCTAGGTTTTAATGTGTACTATGGTTCATCAAGCTCTTGCATTTACTTATATATATATATATATATATTTAAGATTTTATATAGGACATATTTTTATATTATATACATTTTTTATACTTTTACATATATTATGGTCAACAATGATGGTTTTCATAGAGAGACGTATTTTAAGGTTGGTTTTAAATACACAGTTTGCATAAGCTTGTACTAATAGTGTCTAATTGTTAAATTATTTTGACTGTATTGCTTTAAATGGTTGAAACCACACTGATTGCTTAAGTATTTAACCAAGCATGGTCTGCATTAACATTGTCTGATGAAGCAACACTGAGTTGTGAAAGCGCTCACCTACTGTTCTTTTTCTAAATAAAGTTACTGTGGATAGTTTTCAGTCTGTAACTTTGGTGCCTCATTCTATTCTTATTCCACTCTGAAAGACTGCCTAGCTAAAATCTGGTTCTGTTCTTATTCAAATCCAGGATAAACTATCTCAACAAAAGTGAATAAGTATCTTTTCCTTCCTTATAACCTCTTTACTCACACTTCTTCACTTACTTCCTTACTGCTATCTAATCTATCTAATTCTCTTCCCTGACTTTCTAAATATACTATAAGTCTGTTTTTCCCTCACTTCATATTGCAGTCCTATTTATATTAGACTAACTTTCCTTTAATTTCTCTACAAACTGTCTAAAATTTCTCTAAGTATTAAATGATTGTCATATACCCTGTACTGATTTTTAACCAATTTTTATATTATGTCTAATTTGTTGTGATTATTTAAACTGCAGATGTTTTGTTTTATTTTTGAAGATTGGAAAATTATTGTTCTTAAAATGTTTTGCAATAATTTGGAGGTTTTCTCCCAGGGCCTCCATTGAATATGGGCTTCTACTCGGTTGTACTTTCCTTTTAATCAAATTTCAATCAATCAATATTAACCTGTGGAAAAGCTTTACTTATAACTATCAATAGCTCTGCATGGATTCATTAAAAAACTAAAGAGTTACCTATGGCATCTTTCCAGGTATGATACATAAAAAAAAATCACAGACCTAAAATGAGCTTAATAAAGCCATAAGCACTTTTCTTTCTGATAATAAGATTTCGTCAGATAAGTTTACCTAAATCATGTGACTAAATTCATGTGATTCCAAAAACATTCCTTTCTTAAAATAGCTAAGTCAGCATTTAAATAACATAAATTTTATGAAATAAAATCATATGACTCCAAAGAGGCCCATGTTAGAACGGGTCTATATTACCAGATCGAAAACCCATTTCAGCTAACACCACAAGACTGACATGTATAGCAAGAACTGCAAATATGCTAAACCCCCTAAACCGTGAAATTTCAAATCTGGAATCATCATAGTCGGCCAACACCACCGTGCGCTACATACTACATACCCAAACATAATAAATAAAACACATACATACACTAACCAAACCCTACTTCTAACCCTACACTAAACCTTACATACATTACTACCTATGCACTTACCTTAACCTGCACCCTAACCCTAAGGTCCATTACTATCGCACACTTACCTTACAGACATATACCCAAACAAAACAAATAATCCACACACATACACTTAACAAAACCCTACTTCTAACCCTACACTAAACCTTACATACATTACCTGTCGATGCACTTACCTTAACCCGCACCCTAACCCTAAGGTCCGTAACTATCGCACACTTACTTTACGGAGCTATACTGCAGATGGGCCAACCATGACACTTCGACATTTCGTGTTTGGGGGGGTTTTGAACGTTCACCATTACCATAGTTTGTGTTATATGTGTCGGTCTTGTGGTGTTTGCTGAAACGGGTTTTCGATCTGGTAATATAGAACCATTAAAACAATTAAATTAACAATATTTAATAGATTTTTTTCCTTAGAAGTGATTTAAAATTACTATCATCATTTTGACCAGAGGTACTTTGGCATTAAGAACTAGTTGCCATTGATATTGTCTGCAGTCTAATTCACTGATAATATCCCCTTCTCTGTTAATCATGGCCAAAATATAAAACACATTTTTTTAAAATTGGTGGAAGCTGGTATGTTTAAATACAGCATTTTGTAATTTTTAACAGTAACTGCATAATAACGTTCATAAATCCTTTTTGTAAGCTCTAGTTATTACTCCTTATATAAAATGTTTCACAACTAACACAGTGAGAAACATAAGCAATATAAGTTGATTTGCAATTAAAATATCTTTTATGTGGATATGTTCCTCGAATATTAATGCAAAAAAAGAAGAAAAAAAAAAAACAAAGAACAAAAAAGCTTAGGTATTAGCAACAAACCTACATTGTTTGCAGGAGTTGCAGGGAAAAGGGCCCCTTCTTCTTTTAGTGATTCCAAATATGAAATTTCTTCTAACTTTCTCAAATGTCTTTCATGGTAAAAGTTTTCTCATTGAGAAACAATGTTTTTTTCACTAATTACATTTTTTATTTTAGTGCTGGCCAATGAGGTTTTGCAATTATGTGCAATGATGTTATAAATGACAAACAAATCTAAATATAAAGTATATGGTAACACAAAACATAATCTCCTGCTACTCATAAGTTCAGATGAATGTATTCTAATGCTTGCTGTTGCCAGTCTTGTTATGAGTTGTTATAAGCACATCTTGCCCTCCAAAATATGGAGGAATACCCTCTTGTAAGAAATTTTTGTTTAAGCTACAGCATTTCTTGTATAAAAGCCCCATTGTTTAATGACAATTACAATCCAGACAATGCCGAAATTCTGAAAGATCGAATTTCATTTGGCCAAGACCATATGATCGAACTTTCGGAATACCGACATTGTGAATGGAGATCTGGATACAGAGTGTATTGGGAGATTTCCCTTTTCCTCGCTGTAGTGCGATCTTGGAGTTAGAATAATTAAATAGCGGGGGTGTGGAGGGTGTAGTGGGGCTTGCCCCCCTGCAGAAATCTTTAAATTGTTTGGGGTTTTTTTGATTTCCTTAGGAATTTCAATATTCCAAAACATCGGTCATATTGTCTCGATTATATGAAATTCGATGTTTCAGAATTTCAAGATTTTTAAGTGACTCCATGTGTGTGTGTGTGTGTGTGTATATACATATATATATATATATATATATATATATATATATATATATATATATATATATATATATATATATATATAAAACAAATTGCTATATCTGCGCTATAAAGTACTTCTGCCATGACCACAAATACAGCATTGGCATTGATTTATAAAGCCACAATATTCACGAAAAACAAGTGCCAGTACTGGAGTTGCTCTTCATTAACACCTGATAATCACATCCCTTTACAGCTTGCACTTAGGGCTAACATCCCATTTATCCCACCTTATAGTTCTACGCTTTCTGTGACCCTTAACGATATTATTTTTAATATTCAGTTGGTATATATGTTTTTGTATTCAAGATAATAGTTTGTAGTCACTGTTTTTCTCTAAATGCACATAAAGCTACATTACAGTCTGCTTCTTTCAAGATGATAACATGCCAATATTAGCTTTGTGAATGATGCAAAACATTCAGCTTGAAAAAGGGCTCAAAGAGCCCATTGTTACAAAATATTAAGTTGTTCAATTATTGCAAAAAAATAAAAAGTAATACAAATGAAGTGAAAATAGGTTTTAAGAAATCTAAAAGGTGGATACCTATAATCATGAAGCTTTTCTCATTGCGCCATAAGGGATCATACTATTTCCCATCACTACTCCTGCAAATTTTTTAAAATATTTATATTTAAAAACAATTTGTTTTGTATAACATAATATTTAAACAGTTAAACAGCAAAATAATTTTCCATCAGAACAATGAGAACATTAAGTAAGGTAATCACTAAACCAAAGGATGCTCAAATTGTGCAAGATGACTATATAATCTGATCTTTCTTGTAACAAATAGATTGGTTTCATTAATCAGTGCAATACTTAATTGTCTAGTTCATTCACTAGAATTTAAAACAAATTATTCCAATCAGTTTTATTTCATGTTCAATTCGTTTTTCTTAAATCTATATGACCATGTATGTCAGTGGCCAGATACGAAGAGGCTGCTAAGTATGTGAATAGAATAAGTCACTACCTTCCTTCCTGAATAACTCAGAACTATTACTGACATCACTGGATAGTCATGGACTCATATGGATCATACATAGTGATGAACCTTTGATTAGTAGTCTACCTAAATAATCAGATATCTTATTTCTGTGCAGTTCTTGAAAGTGTACCATTTGAACTATCTTTATCACTGTTGCAGACACTTAAAATCAAAATTATCTGTGCCAGTGCATGAACATCAGGAAATTAATGATGTTATGGCCAAAGTCAGGACAGAGAGGTGGCAGCTACATTTTATTTGCCATGCATGGAATATCTTTTAAATTTTCCTGAAATAATGAGCACAATGTGATTACCTTGCATCCATCCGTTTACTGGATGGATACTCAAGCAACAGATGGTGTCATGAGACAAAGGTGTCTGTACACTCCCTGTAAAGAAGCATTGTGTATTTTATCAATATTTACTAAACATCAATATAGAGCTTAGATTATCTGCATTACAGATGTGAGTGTTAATTTGGATGCCCAGGCTTTTGTGGAGCCAACAGGTATACTAATGTAATAATAATGCAATATGTAATGTAATAATAATAATAATGTAATATAAGTGGTACATCAACTGTTGTTCAGGTCACTGCAGCATTGTCTGCACCTAAATGCATGACATGGTATGAACAGATAGGGCCAAACCAGTAATATACAGGATGTAGTGAATGGCCACACACCAGGTGGGACCAGTATTGTTGCCATGGCATACATATTGTTTATTGTGCCGTTTACCTATCTGGAGTCAAAGTAGGACTGTGATTAGTGCATCCAGTGGGGAAGAACATCAAGACATTGTTGTTGGTGATAGTTTTATAGGTTCATAGGTGCTTACTAGGCTAATGACCACAAGGGCCTTTTTAAGCCTAGCCATGCATCCCAAATCTATGACAAGTTCTAGTACCCTTGATAAGTGTAATCAGGGACCTGGGAGTTGAATTACAAGCAGGGGCCTGGGAGATGAACCATTTACAGGCTATCTGTGTCCATTAGAGACATAGGTGCAAAGCCAGGGATGAATTTCCTGAACCCCAGTTGTCCATGTTGCACTTGAATTGGGGTAGGGAGGAACTCTGCATCACATGGATGGAGATCCTGTTCCAGAGACAGATTATTCTCTCGGATACATACCTGTTTGTCCAGCAGGTCCTACTCATATCACATTCAAGGTTTAAGTATTTAGAAGGGGTAATTCTGGTGCTGTTTGTTTTGCAGATATGTAGGAGGTCCATCAGTATGGGATCTGACAATGCCTTGTATGCCAGGCATAGATCTCCTCTCAACAGCCTGTAGGAGACAGAATACAAGGATATGTCCTTGAGGTGGTCTGCACAGGACATTACTTACTCCTTGTATTCTTTTAGTGAGGAACCTCTGTGGATGTTCCAGTTGTTGGATATACCTGGTTAGGTATATACCAAAGGGGGCATTGTACTAAAAGATAGGTCTGATGAATGCCAAATACAATGCAAAAATGATTTCATTGGACCTAGATGCCATTCCTTTGTTTATAAGTTGCAGACATAGAATGATGTCCTTACTACTGTATATATGTGATGGTCAAGGGCTAAATTATTGTATATGTGTGTCCCCAAGTTCCTGACTACTGGGTCAGCTATTAGGGGTGTGTTGTCAATATGATAGTTACCAGGGGTGGATGACTTCTTGGAGAATAATTTTATGCATTTCATGGCATTTAGTTTTAGTCCATGGCTCTAACACCAGTTGTTTTTCTGTGACAGCCCTTCATGGAGAACATTTGTGTCAGTTTGGGATTAATTGAGAGCTCTTAATTTGCAATCATCTGCAGATTTAGTCAGCCAGAGACCATTGACATTTGCCTTGTCTTCAGGGAAGTAAATGACAAAATGTAGCGGTCCAAGGACCAATTCCTGAGGGACTCCACTTGTGACTTGTGACTTCCTCATCTGAGAAAGGGCTTAGTCCTGAAAGCACTCATGTTTTGTTATTTTAACTTTTGCTTTTAATAAACGTTTTCAGCCTGGTGGATCAACTGCTCTTTGTACATTTTGCCTTGTGGTTTATTTTTGAGCAGTGAACCTTTGGTGTAGGACTCCAACATTTATGTATTCATTTTCTGGGGTTGACTGATGGGCCATGATTGTGAAGTGGGATGACAGCTGCAGTCCTCCATTCTCATGGTACAAAGTCTGTTTTGAGGCTATAGTTGGAAAGTGATTCAAGTAGATCTGATAGGTAATGTTTTAAGCTATTTAGGAGGCATCCTGGATATTATTGGGGCTCACTGAAGTTGTGTTTTTAGCCTTAGTGAGTGCTGCCCAGACATGCTCCATATTAATAGGTGGGGGGTATTATGCTACTAGGAATTTTATGGGGAGAGGCATGGGGAAAGTGGGGGTGAAGTTTGAGCTTAATTTTTCAGCCCCAAAATTTGCTATGTTGCTCTTCTCATTGAAGGTAGCACCACTGACCACCAGTTTGGCACACTGCTGTGTGCTGCCTTTGATGTTTCAGACATAACTGTATAAGGTCTTGTGGTTGTCTTTAGCTGGTGAGGCTATCTTGACCTCATAACTGGCCTTGGACTTAATTAGTCCTCTTAGTTTCCTGCTTTGTTTAATTATAGAGCTCCTATCATCATGAGAGTTGCTTTTTCTGATTTAAGCCATGACTTTTTTCTTTTGTTAGTGTATATACCCAGTTAGGGTTAGGATTCTACCCATGTGGTTTGTTTCTAGAGTTTGCTTTGGGCTTACTTCTAGTTGATATGGCAGCCCCTATACAGCCATTTACATGTTTGTACCAGTTCTGAGTGAACAATTCCACATAGGTTGCTGTGAACTTGGGGATGGGAGGGGGCACTGAATTTTAATTAACTATTGCTTAATAGGAAGTAGTTTGCTTTGGAATAGTTCCCAACTATTACAGAGTTTACTGGGGTTACCAAGTTGATTTTTATTTTAAAGGAGACAGCTATTTGGTCCAGCCTCACTAGTGAGGATGTCTGTGTGTGTGTGTGTGTGTGTGTGTGTGTGTGTGTGTGTGTGTGTGTGTGTGTGTGTGTGTGTGTGTGTGTGTGTGTGTGTGTGTGTGTGTGTGTGTGTGTGTATGTGTTGGGGGGGTCAGCTCTCTTCCATATTGGTGAGTACCAGGTCCAGTATGTTTGAACCTCTGGTGGGTATGTGCACTATCTGGTCAGGGATATTTGTGTTAATGAAGTCCAGGAATCATTATACATGTAGTTTCTGGCAGTACATGTTTCCCAGTCTATTGAGGAGTAGTTAAAGTCATAGGTATATGGTTTAATGGTGAGTGTCTCCAGTAGGTATAGGTATGAGCTACAGAATTCTAGGTACATAAGAGGGTGACCTATGGGAGGATGGGTGTGGCATAATGGCTAAGGTCTTATAAACACAATGTACAGGGTTTGGTTCTAATCTCAGGTTATTGGCTGGGTTTAATATGGCCCTTCAAGGCAGTTAGCTTAGTATTCACCCGTGAACCTACAGCTTGCTAGGATATGGTATGAGACTTTGTCTGTATATTGACTTGCATATGGATAAATTCCAGGGCACTGTACTATTTAACCAACATAAAGTTAAACTTGTTTCTAATAAAGACTGCAACTCCTCCAACTTTTGTCCCTGTCTGTGCAACTTATAGTTTAAATGTGTGGAAGGCACTGAAGCTTTGCACTGATGGAGTATTTTCTGTGGATTTAAATCATGTATCACTAACTGCACAGATATATATGTTCCCCAGAGTGAGGAGAGCTTGTAGGGTGTGGAGTTTCTTGTTTATACTCCTAGCATTCAGCGGTACCACTTTTAGGTTTCTTTGGGTTTTAATTGCTACATTGATAGGTTTTTCAATTTGGCATTGTTGAAAAAAGGATCTAAGGGATGGATAATGTTTTAACCAATATTCCGAAGCTTAGGGGAGACTGAAGCAGACCATCCTTTGGAAAGCAGCATAGTTGGTTAACCATTTGCTCGTGTGTTGACAAAAATTAAATCCACCTGGAAAAACATGAAAAACTAAGCCAATTATTGAAGTTAATCATCTTTTCTTCATACTGTGGCTTCATCCTTCATGAAGGTAGAATGCTGCTCAATGCATGGCACATACCTGAACGCCTACATGATGAGGGGTAAATGTATATAGATCTTTTACATCCACAGTTATAAATTTATATGATTCATTAAATTCCAGAATATCAAATCTTTAAGAAAATCCCATAAATCATTACATATTTGTGGTTCTCGCAGTAACCGCTTCTTAAGTTTCTCATGTAAAAGCTTCACACAAGCACTGGTAATAGAATTTCTATTATCAATATCTATATACAGTTATCCCTCATCATTTAGGCAGCCAATGGTTTTGTGAGTTTTTACATATAAAAGGCATTGACCAGGATGAAGTTAACCTGTATGAAACCCTTTTACAAAATGTGCTCAAGAACAATTTTATTCTATTTAGGTTCATAGGCAGGTACTAGGCTATCTGCCCAAAGGCATTTATAAGCCTAGCCGGAATGTGTTGGCTTTCACCGCCCCCTTAGATTAGTTCCTTGTGCCTCTGTCCAGCAGAGCCATTGAAGTGATCCCTGGGGTAAACTTTCTGTTTCCCATCCACTCGTCAAGGTTTCTCTTGAAGAGTGTTAGCGAGGAGCTCTGCCTAATGTAGATTGAAATCTTGTTACAGAGCATGGGAAGTCTCTGGGACAGGAATCTATCCCTCCAGCATGTCCTATTTATTGTTGTGGTGAGGTTTAGATCCCTGGAGTGTGTGGCTCGAGGGGATATGGTTTTCTTTAGGTGGAGCATGTCCATCAATTCTGGGTTGGACATGGCCTTGAATGTCAGGCAGAGATCACCTCTGAGTAGGCGGTATGCAACCGAGTACAGCTGGAGTTTATTCAGTCAAGCTGCATAGGGCATCTGCTTGAGGTCAGTGATCCTCTTGGTGAGGTACTTCTGTGGTCTTTCCAGTTGTTGCAGGTGTCTTGTAAGGTACAGCCCAAATGGGGCATTGTACTCTATGATGGGTCTGATGAGTGATGCATAGAGGGGCCCAATGACCTCTTTTGATCTGGATGCAAACCCTTTTGTGATTAGGTGGGCTTCATAGAAGGATTTTCTAACCACTTTGGCAATGTGATTATCAAAGGAGAGGTTACTATCTACTTGGGTCCCCAGATCCCTTATTATGTCTTCTGTATTTAGGGGGCTACCACCTATGTGGTAATTTGTGGGTACTTTGTTTTTTCCAAAGGGGATGACTATGCACTTTTTGGTATTTAGCTTGAGGCCATGGTTTTGACACCAGGTATCTGTCTCAGTGAGACCCTTTTGGAGGATGTCTGTGTCAGCTGGAGAGTCAATTATAGCTCCTAGTTTGCAGTCGTCTGTGTACTTGGTCAGTCATAGTCCTCCTGTGCTTGCCTGTACCTCTGAGAAGTATATACCGAACAGGAGGGGTCCTAGGACTGAACCCTGGGGAATGCCACTTGTAACCGGTTTAGAGTCAGACCTAGCTCCCGCAACTCTTACCATGTGAGTTCTGTCCGTGAGCCAGTTGGCAACCCATCTCGTAATGTAGGGGTTTATGTTCAGGCTGGTGAGCTTGTCTATAATACCTGAGTGGGGAATGGTGTTGAAGGCCTTTGCGAGGTCTAGGTAAGCTGTGTGGACCACCTTTCCCTCATCTATAGCCTTGGTAACTGTCTCAAAGAAGTCCTTCAGGTTTAGGAGGCATGATCTGCCCTTAACAAAGCCGAACTGGGTAGGGTCCAGTGTTTGGATATTTCCAATGTCTCTGTTAATGAGATCTCTGATGATGAGCTCCATAGCTTTGTAGACCAAGCTAGTCAAGCTTATAGGGCGATAGTTCCTGGAGTCCGTTATGGCTCCACCTTTGTGGAGTGGAATAACCATTGCTGTGCGCCACTCTGTGGGCACGTAGCCTGTGGAGATGCTGAGTTTAAACAGTGTGTTTAGCTGAGGGGTTAGTTCATCTTTGAGCTCATGTAGGACGCAGCCAGGGACACCGTCTGATCCCATTGATGCGGTGTTTTTGGCTTTGGAGAGGACTGTTGATTGTCTGTGATTTCAGGGGCACTACATTCTTCTGGTATAGTTATGGGCCCTTTTGGGGGTGAGAGGGGGGTGAAGTTTGCACTGAACCTGTCTGCCAGGATGTTGGCTATATCGGTTGGTTCAGTGTATTTTGTGCCATTCTGCACTAACTCCGAGCAGATCATACCGGCCTGGGCTACGTGATCAGAGAGCTCCTCCATGTCTCTTTTCATGTAATATTTTTTTTTCTTTTAGATTGTAGTATATGAATATTAATCACTAGTCTGTTGTACTTGCAATGTTTTTACTAGGCCATTGTAACTATAACTATAATAATTTGTAACAAAATATCTTACTGTAATCTTCTGCTTGTTTTGGAGCTTTTCTCCTCAGGACGCCATTGAAAATGGGTTCTTTGTGACCCAATGGACTATCCTAGTAAACCAACTGCAAATAAATAAAATAAATAAATAAAATGTAGTCCATGGAGGTATGGCTCAGATCATTCACACCAACATGGACAATGACAGTCATATTTGTACTTGTTCTGGAGTGACCTGAGTGCTTGTGTTATGTGGCGGATCCTGGCACCCAACAGGCAGCTAACAGTAACCTTCTCCTTGTTCAGCCTAGTGAGTGGGACATCAGTGTGCCTGACTATAGAGTCACCTATTACTAGTGTGTTGGGTATGTTATTTTGCCTTAAGGGCTGTGATTGTGTGGCACACTGGGTTTGTGAAGTATGTGTTTCATGGTTTGTGTTGGGGGTGGAGGTTGCTTGGATGTCTGCTTTGGAGATCTCTGTTGTGTTTGCAGATTTTTATTTAGAGCCTCCAAGTATATTTTCATGTATTTATGTGTGTTTTTTGCCAGTGCTGGTTTCATAAGTCTATGTGAGACTGGTGGTGTGATGCAAGTAATTCCCTTCTCCTCTTGACTGCCGGGACCAGTCTTGGGTTGAGAGAGCTTAACCTCCATTTTGGCAGTATAATTCCATCTCTTGCATGTATTAGTGTTTGGTGGAAGGAGGAGAGGGTTGTCTGTGTACATGAGGCAATTGTAACATTGACTCAAAATCCCAGATTCACCAGTCGGACTGGAGAGTACACCTGAAACTGCCCTTTGGACATGCCTGGATAGGTACAGTGAACAGTTTTACTGATTGGCTGGTAAGGTCGAATAGAGACCCTTGTCCTTCTCTACAGTATAGGGGGGTCTAGTGCTAAGATTTATTAGTGCTTGCTATGAGTTTTGAGAAGTGCCAGTATGAGAAGTGAATGGTTTGAGTGCTTAAGTTGAAAGTTTGTCTAGTTCCAAAGGAAAAATTGAAGAGTAGACTTTTTGGAGCCAGGAATAGTTATACCCTAGCTAACCAGCGCAAAACAGTGCAAATGCAGGTTTTATAGCAGGGAAATGAAAGAGATAGAAATTAGCCCAAAATGGCCAATAAACTACTAATTTCTGGGCTGAAACCAGTCCTCCAGGGACAGATAGGTGGCTCAAAGCTCCCTCTCTCACAGTGAACAGAGAAACTTCTTTCTATCCAAGTAAGGTATGGGCAAACACAGAAACTTGTAACACAACCCTGAATTCAGCACTATCCTGAAAACTGGACTATACTAGCTTAGAAAGGTGGAAAACAAGTATTTTTTTTTTTTTTCAGAAAATAAAGAAGATACAATCAAAAAACACTTTAAATGCACAGAAATGGCTATCACACTTGAGTGTGTAGCCTATAACAGTTAAACAGGTAATTTAAACACAAAAATGACTTTGTTAAAGTGCAGGCAGTAAAATAAGTACACTATGTAGCTGAAACAAGCTTTGTAAATCACAGAAACTAGAAAATCAGCGTTTTAGGTGGAATTAGCTAAAGGCAGCAATAAAATGCAGAAAAACGATACTTAATCACTCCAAAGTCTCTCTTTTGTCTCTCTGCTGCTGTAAAACTCTGCAGGGCAGCAGGCAAGAGCTTGCTGAGCTGTATTCTAGCACAAAAACCTTGCAAATGCGGGTTTTATAGCAGGGAAATGAAAGAGATAGAAATTAGCCCACAATGGCCAATAAACTACTAATTTCTGGGCTGAAACCACTCCTCCAGGGACAGATAGGCTGCTCAAAGCTCCCTCTCTCACAGTGAACAGAGAAACTTCCTTCTATCCAAGTAAGGTATGGGCAAATACAGAAACTTGTAACGCAGCCCTGAATTCAGCACTAACCTGACAACTGGACTATACTAGCTTAGAAAGGCGGGAAAGCAAGTATATATATATATATATATATATTTTTTTTTTCAGAAAATAAAGCAGATTTGAATGTCAACTGTTTTTACAAAATGAAGGGGTGGCTATGGGATCCCCCTGTTGCTAACTTTTTGCTAATATTTTTATGGCACAATAGGAGAAGCAGTTCTTATTGGGAGTGTTTTTGAGAATTCATGTAGCCTCTACGTCAGATACCTGGGTGACATTTTTGTAGTGTGGAAAGATTATAAAGAACAAAATTTAAGTATATCCTGGAATACATAACATCACCACAGCATTCTTAAAGCTAACATCCCAGATAGAGAAAAGGTAGCCTACTTGGATATCTTGTTAGAAAATGACTAGTAATATGTATACATCCCATATTATCTAAAACCTACCCACTCTAATACCTTTCTACACCACATTAGTTCACATCCCCCCACACAAAACATGCTGTTGTGAAGGGCCAATTTGTAAGGACCACTAGAATGGTAACCATGGATTCCCATTTCATAGATGAATGCAACTTATTCAAATCTATGCTTATAAACAGAGGGTACCCTATTCCATTCATCAATATTCTAATGTATGAGGTTATTAATAAAAGAGATAATAATATATTTCACCTATTCTATGTATTACATATCCAGCATTAAACACCCTGACAGCATCTCCAAATGTTAATGATTCTCAGCATGCTCAACTGTATAAGACCGTTTTCATATCAGTATTTAACATGGAAAGCAATATAATCATATGGATACTTGAAAAAAAAATTGGAACATTATAGATGGCAATAGTGACAACCATGGCAGGTTGGGAGAAAAACTGATAGAAGTATACAAGTAAGGTGTTAACCTTAAAAATATTCTGGAAAGAACAGTATGACATTCTAAACAAAAGGAAAATGCTACTGTATGATGAAATGTGGCTATTGCAAGTACTGTAGATACATAAAAACCTATGATAAATTAGATGTGCAGGAACACACTTTTTATATTCAGGATACATTTAGTTTTACTAAGGAAGTTATAAATGTAGGCCTATGTCAGTCATATAAAGGGTTTTACACTGGAAAAACAGAACAATGTCTGAAAGAAAGGATATATAAGTATGTATATGAGATATGTAAGGGAAAAACAATGAATGCTTTATTTAAGCACATTCAAAGTAATGTAGGCCATTCTTTTCAGTTTGCAGTGTTAGAGAAAATAACACCAAATCCCCAAGGGGGAGCTAGGACATTATTTTTAGAAAAAAAGAGCTGTATTGGCAGGTCCTTTTAAATGTGAATAATTGACCTGGACTTAATGATTATTTCTCTATCACCTGCCTTTTAAAATTAAAAGCACTAAATAGGTAAGGATGAAAAAGAGTTGTGACTATTAATGATATCTATAGTTTTTATATGTATACCTGCATGGCTGATTTTATATAAAGTTTTTTATATGTATTTTGTATGTATTTAAACATACATCAGATTTTTATTGTAACTGTGATTGTTGATTTTCCAATATATATAAGTATACTGAGTCACTTTATTAGGGCTGTGTAATATGTGTTCTATTAATTTATTTTTCATATATTCATACTTGTGGTATTTTTCACATATTTATGTAATCATGTAAGGATGTTTTAATATTTCTTATAAACTATTTTAAAATGTGTTATTCATAATACACTTTACAATGCTCTCTGGTACGTGTCACTTTAAATATTTGTTGGGATTTGGGAGAGTGAGTCATGTGATCATGTTTTACCAGGATATTTAGACTCTCTTTGTTTGTACTAGAGCTATCTGATGAAGTCCTGTTGAGTATGGGATAAAAATGCTTATCATTAAACTTCTTTGTGGAACAGCATTCCATGCAGTCTGTGTTTTCCAGCATATTTGATTTTTTGGAGTTTTGTACTTTTACCGGTTTTTCTTCCTTCTGTTATACTGCCTGTTGATGTTGTGATTCTACCAGGGTGATTTGTTATTTGAGTTAGTTGTGTACTTCTTCCTGGTGGGTGCAGCTAACTCTATGCAGCTATTAACATGCTTGTATAGGGTTTCTGTGAACAGTTCTGCATAAATAGAAGCGTTCTCGGGGTATACGGGGGCTTGAAATTTTGCCAGGTTATCACTTAATTGTTGGAAATCAGCCTTAGAGTAGTTCCTGAATATTCCAGGGTTAGCTGGGGTTCCAAGTTTTATTTTTACTTTAAAGGGGACCATTTTGTGGTCTGACCTCACCAGAGAGCACATTATACTAAGGGGTGTGCAGCACTCTCACGTAATAGTGAGGACCAGATCTAGTATGGTTGCACCCCTGGATGGTGTATTGACAATCTGGTCAAGGGAGTTTGTGTTTACAAATTCCATGAATCTCTGTGCCTATATGTTTGGTGTAATATATATGGTTCCCCGTTAATAGTGAGGTAATTAAAGTTGCCCATGTATATGGTATTGGGATGGATGTTGGATGTTTCCTGGGTCACAGAGGGGGACCTATAGCTTGCAAGGAAGTGGTATTAGATTTTGCTTGTGGTGATTTTAATGTTGAGAAACTCTAGTGCATTTCCCTGTTAGACAGGCCTTGAGGTATATTTTTATTTATTTATTTATTCATTTATTACATTTGCTTACTGGGTAATATCCGACTGGGCAGAAGTCCATTTTCAGCGGGGACCCAGGGAGAAAAGCTCCAGAATATACAGTAGAGAATTCTAAGCACCTACTAAACAGATTAACAATATTAAGTTGTTAGATATGCAACAGTATATCATTAAAAAAGATATACAATTAATTACAGTAGATATGAAATACAAATTCATAACAGTGAGAATGACCAACATTTGAAACAATAGGAGACAATTAGAGAATTAGACAGTACCAGGAATGGGACCAAGAAAGACAGGAAAGTTTATCTAAACATAAGACCACTCTAGCTACTAATAGGAGAAAATAAGCAAAGTGTTAGCTAAGAGGAGATAAACAGTAATAAAGGGGGTAGAAAAGGAAGAAAATTAAAGGGAAGAGCAAGAAGTGGAAAGATAAATAATACAGGATAAACTAGGGGTATAGTTGAATAAGAGAGAGATAGAAAAGGGAAAAGGGAAAAGGGAAAAGGGAAGGCCTAACCAGGACTAAGGCAGGATCAGAGCCAATGATTTGCAAGATGTTCTTTTAGGAGGTGTTTGAACTCAAAAAAGTAAGGGTTTTGAGCTATAGGTTGGGGAAGGGTGTTCCAGAGCTTAGCAATTATGTAAGAGTAGAGGGAGGAGCCTAGTGTGTTGTGGGGTTGGGTAACCTTTACCAGTAGTTTGTTTGAAGACCTTAGTAGTCTGTGGTTCATATTTTGATGAATTAGATTAGTAAGAATAGGGCAATCTTTGGGATGGTGAAGTATTTTGTAAGTTATAGTCAGTTGATTGTTAACAAGTTAGGAAGTTCAAGCCAACTGAGCTGGGAGAGAACTGAGCAGTGGTGGGTTCTGCAAGGGTGGCCAGTAGCAAATTTGGCAGTTCTGTTGTAGCAGGATTCTAGACTATTCAGGTCTGATTTACATAGACTGGTAAATATTTGGGATCCATAGATTAGGGTGGAAAAAGGTTGTGAGTGGGCGGTGGCTAGTCTGGCACTATCTTTGAGAAAAGGTTTGGCTCTATAAAGGGAGCCTAGTTTGGTATGGACCTTTTTAAAGGTGAGGGCAATGTGGCTATCAAATTGTAGGAAATCATCAATAGTGACACCTAGAAGTTTGGTTTGGCTTGTAGGTGCTATATTGGTACCATCTGAGGAAAGTATTGTTAGGGGGGACTGAGAAGTTTTTAGTTTGTTATTTCTGAAAACTATTATCTTGGTTTTGTTAGGGTTTGTATAAGTTGCTGATCAGTGAGGTATTTTTCTATGTCCTGAAAAGCAGTTTGCATTTTTGCCTGACATTCATGAGAAGCAGGGCTGAGCAAATAAGTGTGTAATCATCTGTGTACTGGACGATGGAGGCTAGATGGGTTGCAGAACAGAGGTTATTTGTAAAAATTATAAAGAGTAGGGGGTCAAGTATGGAACCTTGAGGAACTCCATTAGAGATGGGGAAATGGGGGAAAGGATGTTTTCCCATTTGGTAGCTTAGTTAGTGAGATAGCTATGGACTGAGGACAGGGCAAATGAGCTAAGGCTGTATGAAGCTAATTTGTTGAATAGTATTTAATGGGAAACTGTGTCAAAGGCTTTTGACATATCAAGAAAAATGGATGAGACAAATTGGCCTTCATTTGTGAGACTTTGGATGGTGTTAGTAAAAGACAATAGGGCAGTGCTGGTGCTATGTTTTAGCCTAAAGCTGTGTTGAGTGGGGGAAAAGAGGTTGTGATGAAGGAAATGGTTAAGAAGTTGGTTGTGAATACATTTTTTCAAGATTTTAGCTAAGGGAGAGAGGATGGTAATGGGACGGTAGTTTGTTAGTTCTTTTTGAGGGCCCACCTTTTTGTAGGGGAATAATATGAGATATTTTCCATAGACAGGGGATGTATTGCTCTACAATAGAATGATTGATCAGGACTGATATGGGATAGCCAATTAAGGAGGCTGATATTTTAAGGAATTCAGTGGGTAGTAGGTCTACTGTGAGGCAACAGGGTTTGAGCTGGTAAAGAAGAGATTGTATGTAGTTAGTCTGGATAAGAGTAAATTAAAGGGATTGGGGAAAATGATAGGAGGCATGGGAATGATTAGAGGTAGTGTTGGTTGGTTACCTAACAGAGATGTAATTGAGTTAATAAAGTGAGCATTGAATTGTGAAGCTATGGGGGTAGTTTTGTTTGAGGTGACTGGTGAAGGGTTTGGGACATAGCCTGGATTGAGAAGGACTTTAATGTTTTGCCAGAATTTTTTGAGGCTGCTTTGGTGGATATGTTGACATGTTTGGAAGTAAGTTTGCTTGTCAGATATTACTTTTTTCTTAGCTAGATTTCAGAGTTGGAGATATATGGTGAAATTTGTTTTATTCTTAGTAGTTTGATAAGCTACTCATGCTCTGTCTCTTTGTTTTAGGAGTGATTTGGTGTCTTTTGTTAGCCAGGGTATGTGTTTAGATTTTAATCTTATTTTTCTTGTGAGTGCAAGGTTATTTAGTATATTGAGAGGTGACCAGTTGCTTTGTTGTAGTAATATGTTAAAAATGAAGGGGGAGAAATGTTTCTTGTAATGGATATATTTATATATTATGTTCATATGGGTCTGTACTCATTTCCTACATAGGAAGGTAGGTGAGTGATCACTGAGGGAGTTTGGTAGGCAGCCAGCTAGATAGCCTAGGTTGGGCTTTGTTAGATCAAGTGTAGATTGCCTTTTAGAAACTTTGTCTGTACGAGTAGGTCAGAATACAGTTTGGGTGAATTTGTAAAGGTTAGGGAAGAGGGAGGGGTTTTTGGAAGAAAAGGAGTGCCAATCCAAGTTGAAATAACAAAGTATAATTGTTTCTTGGTTGAAAGTAGCAGATGCCCAAGAAAGTAGGATTTCAGTGATGGGAAGATTGTCACCAAGGGGAAAATAGGCAGTTATAATGACAATTGTTTTATTTTGGTTGATCACTAGGCATGCTGTTAGGATTTTGGAGTTGGCTAGGTTGGGAGGGGAACAGTTTAGCTGTTCAGTTTTGAGGGTGTCCTTGTATATGATGGCAACACCACTGCCTCTTTTGTTTAATCTGTCAAGTCTTATGATGTTATAGCCAGTTATAATTATTTCTTTGTCTTTAATGTGTGGCTTTAACCAAGTTTCAGTGATCTAAGCTATGTCAGCTAAATAAGTATTCAAGGTTGTATGAAATTCAGTAATTTTAATTATGATACTGCGGAGATTGAAATTAAGAAAGAGAAGGTCATTGTTACAGGTTTTTGGAAGTGGGGGAAGGGGGTGACAGTTGTGTGATGACTAGGGGGTGATGAATGTTTTGGTTGAGGTGCTGAGAAGTAGGAGGGGGAGTACGATTGTGGACCTGGGTTGGGATGGATGTCAGCACAGAGTTTAATTAGAGCTATATTGTGTAGTAGAAGCTGTCTGAGCTTATTTGACAGTTTTACATATCTAAGGGCTGAAGGATTATGACAGTGTGTGGGTATGAGTTTGAGAAGTATGCTGAAAGTAGTGTTTCTGGTAAAGAAATGAGGGATGATGTGAGAAAAGGGATAGGAATGTATGTAGGAGGAAGAGAGAGGGAGAGTAGGTGAGTGGTGGTGAATGAGGGTGTAAGAGTGGAGGGAGGTGGATATGGGTAAGAGGTAAAGAAGGTAGAGGAGTAGAGAATTGGGAAGAAAGGAGTAAATTAGAGTCATAGTGTGAGGATGTATTGAGGAGGGGAGAAGGATGAAGAAAGGGTGGAGTCAAAATAGCGAGGGCGAATGGAGCGGGTTGAAATGAGAAAGAAATGGTTATCGTGGAGAGAAAGCTACAGAAGTTATCAGAGAGAATGCTATCCCTGAAATAAAGTAGGTGAAAGGAAAGAAAAACTATGCAATAAAATATTGCACTGAGTAGAACGCACTACTGACACGGCAGCTTAAAAGTATACAAGCACTACAATGAATGCCATGCATCAAGTAGGAGGAGGAAGAAAATAGCAAAACTACAGACAAAATCTTTTTGTGATGCATGAGTTGGAGGAAAACAGAAAGGTACAGTAATCTTTTGCTTGTATTATGGCATCATCCTTGGAAAAGGTAAAATATGCTCAGTGCTAGGCTCATACCAGCCCAGGGCACATATTCCAAGAGCTCCATGATATCTCTCTTCATTTACTCTAGGGAGGAATGTCTCAGGTCATTTACACTCACATGGACCATGACTGAGTCCTACTGGTACTTGTAGTCCAATGACCTGATTGCATGCATATATTGGTGGATTCTGGCCCCTGGTAAGCAACTATGACTTTCTCCTTACTCAGCCTGGTGAGAAGGATATCAGTGTGTTGCGCAATGGAGCCTCCTATGACCAGAATGTTGGATTCTGTGGTTGCCTGCATTGTGGGCTTAGAAGTAGAGGCTCCATGAGATGTTGCTGAATTTGCAGATGTGGATGTTGTTTTGAAACAGTACATTCAGGGTTGCTGAGGGTGTTTGTTATGTCTACTTTGTCTAGGAGGTCTTTGGAGTTTAGGAAGGTTGCATTTATGTGCCTCAGTATATGTGAGTCTATGTTTCTCCTTTGAATTGTGTGTGATGGCTGCAACATGTATATTACTGATATCCTTATTAACATTAGCAGTGGTTTTATGTGAGAGCTTTGCCTCCAGTGACATTGTGTAAATACATCTCTCACATACCATATCAGTTTGTTTGAGAATTAATTGTTTGTCAGTAAACATGAGGCTATTTCTGCATTGCCTCAGGATGCCCATATCCACCAAGCTGGTAATGGAGATAGTAGGAAAATCCATAATCATGGCAACAGACCATTTTTTATTGATTAGGCAGTGGGAGTGAAAATATAAAGTAATGTCAGGAGTATCCTGTTTACAACTCTGGGGGCAGCTCTTGTCACTGCAAACTAGTTGTCCTGTGTGCAGCTAAGTATTGGTGAAATTTCAGTGGTGCTTTTACAAGAAAAAATGTCAACTTCAGGTGTCTGTGTCTATACAGGGCACTGTCAAACACTTTACGGGAAACTAATAAATAGACCCAGATGATTTATTGAAGAAGTATTTAGGCAAATGTTCAGAAGTTAGAAAAGAAAGAAAGACAGAATTAGTGTGCCAAGAATGAAAAGAGGGGAGTCATCTTAATGGCTAATAGTGTTGGTCTCATCACAACTTCGCTCTGCTGGCATACAATGCTCTTTTGCTTCTTCTGTCATGAGAAGAAAAACAGTAGCACTAATCATAAGATGAGAAGTAGGCCATGGCCTGTTTGGTGATCTACAGTCTTGGCCCTGATGCAAGGGTCGGTAGGCTTGTTGCAGCCTTTTCCTGGTAAATTCCTTGAACAGCAACCAGACAAATATGGAATATCAAGCACAGACACTCACTTCCCAACCAGAAACAGTCAGGAATCAATGTAGTCCGCTCCTTCTCTCACCAGGAGCAAAATATGTGCAAATTCCAAGCTGGAACTATGTTTACCAAGATGGCTAGAGAGACATTTGGAAATTGCATAGGCATGTTATCAGGACCTGTATTTGACTGGGCTGCTATAGGTTTTGTACTGGGTTATATAGAGGTCTCCTTGGGTGGTCTCTGGGGGTTGGCACTAAACTAGGCTAAATTGTGCTATGATTTGATAATAGTGCTGTCTAATGTGCAAACTAGCTGGTCTAAACGTGTCTGTGCACAATGGCTTTGTTTCTGCCATGCTATGTTACAGGTTTCAATTCTAAAGGTAGTTTTATAGCTAACATTCACTTTCTAGGCATTTGTTTCTGTACATGGCACAGCTAACCTCTTGATGCAAAAACATCAAAAAAGATTGCTTGCGTGCGTAATGTTGCTACAAAAAAGTAAACAAACTACCTTGTCAAGGCAATTGTAAGTGTTATGGACCTTTTATATGAGTTAAAGACAAAATCAACAAATAAGGCAAAAATAAAGCACTCTTAAACAGTTAACTGAAGTGTGAAACAATGAAATAAATATCTTACCTGCTGAGGATGGATCAGTATTAACTCAGGTCCCAATAGAGTGTGGTGAGGGTGACAGGCAGATGGGAACTCTTGGAAAATGAGACGGAGATAATTTGTACTGAAGGAGGTTTATTCATGTGTAATACTGGACTCAAGAGCAGTACTGGTTTGCTTGGTGGGCACTTAATATAATGTATATATAAATAACGATGGGTGTGAAAGTACTTAAACAGGTTGCACAACAGACAATAGCATTGAAAAAGGGGAGGGAGTGACTCTAGAAGTCTGATTATCATAAGTGGCAGAACCAAAATAACAGCCTTCATTCAGTTCAAGCTGGTGCTGTTGTTCTGTGTTTAGAATGTCAAAAATGTCTATATTAATACCTTAGTGGGGTCTAGGGTAAAGTCAAAGAACAGGGAAAGAAAATTAGCAAGGTAAACAGAAAAGCACTGGAATGTAGCTTTTTAGCAGGTATATAGTTATAAAAATACTTAAGCACAAATCCTAAGGGTTATAGAAGAGACAGCCAAGTGTACAGCAACAACACAGAGAAGAATTTTATAGGAGTATTTTTACCTGAGACTTAGACGAGTAGATGTTTGGTGATGCCCTGAGTGCTTTCGGGACAGAGCTCCAGGTTTTAGCCACAGAGTTGGAATATATGCAGTGTCTAGTGGATTTGCGTAGTTTATAGACTTAAAGAAGTCTTTGTCAGTAATCATAGGGGAAGATTTGAGAAGTAGGTTTGGAGAACAGTTCTGAGAGCTGGACAGACTGAAGGTGTTTCATTATATTGGTGCCTTTGACAAATTGAGTATGTATAATATGGTAAGGTAGTTCTAACCAGTTTTGTAAATTAATCGCAAAACAGTGATGAGTCTGATGAAGTTTGTTGACTACAAATCCTGTGGCTGTATTGCAACACTGCTCTAATTTAGTTTTCAGAGAGGTATGAAGCTTGTGAAGATAGGTGTACCATATACAAGTGAGGGTAGGAGATAGATGTTAGCTATTGTTATTTGTATAGAATTTGTATAGAATTTGAAAAAAAAAATCTTAGTCCTGAAAAGTTTTTGCAGCCTTTTTTTAATAGTATTTATACTGTAAAGGTTGAATTTCAGATTATCATCTGTAGTAATTCCCAGCACCTTAGTGTGAAAGACAACTTTAATTTCTGTGTTGCCCAGAAGAATAATTTTGAACTTGACTTTATCTTGGACATGTGATCTTGAGAAAACAGGAGTAGCTTAGAATTTTTAGGGCTGAGCAGCAGTTTGGTGTTTTAGAGCCATTTTGTAAGAGTTTTAAGCTTCTTGTATCAGCTAAAGATGGGTAAGGCAGTCAGAGGAGCATATGATTATAATATGGGTGGTTTCTTGGAAAGAAGTGTGAAAGGTATTAATAAAAATATTAAACAGGTGAGGATCAAAAATAAAACATTGGGGATAGGGTACACCGCCATTTAACAAATTACTATCTGACAGATAAATAGCTTTCAACCCATTTGGAGTAGATTGCGAAAGGCCAAGAGAAGGCATTTGAAGGAGGAGTTCACTCTGGAATACTGTTGATATTGTGTTGAGGATTTTTGAAAAGTCAAGCAATAAGGAGGAAACACATTTATCATTGTCCCTTGCTTTATAGATGGTGTCAATGAAGGATATAGTAGAGCAGCAGTAGTGCTATGGGAGGGATTGAAACCACTTTATGCAGTGGTAAAAATTTGTTGCTGAAAGAGTTATTAAAGCAGGTGCTTATGAATGCATTTTTTATAGTATTTTTGAAAGTGCAGCTAGAATAGCAATTGGTCAAAAGCTGGAATTGCAACCTTTGTAGGGCAGTGTAATACTTTTTCCAGACAGATGGCATGTAGGATTTTTGCATCGCCTAATGTGGACTGGATATGCAAAAAACATGTACATATATCTTAAGGTATCCTGCTAAAAGGATATCAGCAGAGGGTAGACATCAGCAGCTATCTTAAGGCATCCTGATAAAAGGTCATCAGCAGAGGGTGAGGCTTGCTTGAGGTTATAAACCAATATTTATATACAGGAAGTCAAGACATAATTTTAGATGAAAGTTGCTGCAGTAACAGAGATCTGAGTGAAGCAGTAGTAGTAGGGCAGTTGTCCTTGGTAAGGGCAGATATGCTTTCTATCAGTTATGTATTCAGTTGTCTATCAGTCTCAAGTATAGATGTGTTAGATGAAGGATTAGGATATTTTTTGTTCCTGCATGCAGTAGTTTGTGGATGGATGACCAGAATACTTTAGAATTCTGTCTGCTGTGCTTTGTAAATCACTGTAGTATTGATTCCTGTCTGTACTGACTTATTTTTCATTAGATTATATTGTTTTTTAAACTTTTTTCCGGTGTTGTGGTATTTTACTTATTTGCTATTTTGTTAGGTCTGTTATGCATGAGGAATTTAGTACTGTTTAAATGGTTGTTTTTCACTCTTTTTCTCCTAAGGGGTACAATTATTATTTTGGTGAATCTTAGACATTATCCAGAAAAAGTTGTAACAACTTTTCATAATTTCCTTCTTTTGTTATATAGTTTATTAATATTTGTTTTCTACCAGGGAAGCTTATTCTTAAACTTACTATTGTATTTAGTGCATACACTGCCTTTTCTGTGCAACTATTGGCTATGAATGCTTCAGTCTTTTATTTGGGCCCATTTGTAGGTCATTGATGGGTATTTTACATCATACGTCTTCAAGATGATGATGTTTTGCCATGGAAGAGTCCCTAAAGAAAGTCCCATTGGGTGATGAGGTGATACTACTAGACCTGACAGAGTAGATGTCTGATTTGTGGTCAGATAAAACCAGGGATGAGGAGATGCAGGATTGAATACTAACAGGGGCTACATTGGTAAAGGACCAGGTCAAAGATATTATAACCTCTAGTGCATAATTGTACAATTTTATATAGTGCGATGGCCTTGACAAAGTATAGGAAACATCCTCCCTTGTCTATTCTCTGCTCACCCCTGTCCTCTTCCCTATCCTACTCAACTTCTCTTGTTTATCTTACTTCACTGATATTTACTCAGTTTTCTTCTTGTACATTTGGCAGTTTATGCCACTTACTTATTTGACATTCATTTTAATACTCCTTCACTGTTTGATTTATTGATTGTTTACTTATCTGATTTCATCTGCAACTGTATAATTGCATCATATTCTAGTCTATGTACCTCAGTGTAACTTTTGTCATGTGTGTAGTTGTGTAACCTATGTAATTTATTTGCTATTTATATAATATCTGTATCTTTCTATTTTTGTAATTTGTTATTGCCTCAGGAGCTTTTCTCCCTGGCTTCCGCTCAAAAAGGGCTCTTGTTCAGTTGGATTATCCCAGGAAACAGATGTTGAATAAATAAGTAAATAAACAAATATCTGTTTTTAGAGGTGTATGTGCGCCACTTTATGCTTGGGTAATTGAAGTCCTCTAATGAGAAGGTATTTGTTTTGATATTTAATTTCTCAATGGCCTTAAGGGTAATTTGCATGATATTTGGGGGGGCATTGATCTGAATCTGTAGCAAGTGATGAAGTAATTATTGGATTTGTTGAGGGTAATTTGGATTTCTAAGAGCTCCAAGTTAGGGTTGTTAGTAACTTGACATGAGGTGATGGTGTTTCTGACAAAGACAGATAATACTCCACATTTATCCAAGGGTCAGAATGTATGATAGGTGATAAACTCTGGTTTAGTGGGACTGCTGTCATTGCATTGAAAGTCCTTTTCAGTAACAAGACAAATATGAATTTTTTTAAGTTGCAGGAGGGCCTCAAATTCAGGCAAGCTTATATCAAAGCATTAACAAGCAACTTATTTAATAATAGCCTACAGACAAATCTTCCCACGGATAAATATAATTTATTTTTCTAAAAATATATTATACCAAGACTGTATATCCTTCTACCATTGATTGTTTTTAAGTTTCCTTTCAAAAATTGCATAAAATATACTTTTGCATTACTCCAAAGAGTAAATGTTTTTTTCTCTTTTGGTTTCCACATGCCTTCTACATATTTTCATAATTTCACATAGCAACTGACTTGATGAATATTGATCAAACTTAGTTTTCCATTATAGCAAAAGTATATGTAATGAAGACAAGGATAATATTGAATTATTTAAACTTAAATCTCCCTTCCTATTGGTAAACAAATCCTACTATTACCCTCTATAGTCCCCAAAGTAGACTCAATAATGCAGTTCATTTTTGTAAAGGAAACATAAGTGCACTTCCTGAGTGGCACAGAAATCACAGAATTTGGCTTTGTCAAAGGAATGTCCTGCCTCCTTCATTTAATTAATTTCTTTCAAAAAGAAGTTGAAGCAGTGGATAGTGGTTGTGCACTAAATACAGCATATTTGGAACTGGCCAAGGTATCTGAAATATTTTCCATGCAGATGCTACTGAAAAACTTGTAAATCTGAATATAAATCATTATGTTGTGTAGTAGATAACAAACTGGTTGTCTGACAGAACCCATGTGTTTAGAGTTGATGGCGCCACAAGGCTCAGTATTGGCCTTCATCTATTCGGCATCTAATTCTCAAACGTTCAGGCCACAACTCATTTGATCTTCCCCGACTCGCAATTGCTCCAGTGTGGATTAGACCATTCAACAATCGGTTCAATAACAATGGTGTCAAATTAAATGTAAAAAAGTTGCATAGTTAATTTTGGTAAAATAATGCTCCCATACCGTATAGATAACACATCCACCCAGTAAGAGATTGCTGTAATTTTATGTGAACTAGGCATTTTTGTTGATAATTCCTTATCATTTTGCGCATGTC